>NW_028280789.1:367500-667500 GCF_059751285.1 Brachycentrus maculatus
AGCGTGAGAATGTCTTATGAAATTGGCGACTTTCGAACGGATAACGTAGGCCAAATGTCATGTTTTCTAAGCACAATATATACATATAGGATACAGGTATACTATATACGAATTTTTCAAACAATAACCATTGTTAGAACCGTTCCTGGGAGTCTTGAATTATCAATTTTACTAATCACACAAACTTTTATTGACAATACGAGTAAAAGTAACAATGGTTTTGGAAATTACGATCAATATTACAAGTATATGGTAATATGGTGTAATTTTTAAATTTCGTTTAATGGGATAATTTTAACGTAATGGGAGCTAAATATAATAATAAAACACATGTATAAGACCAGTTTTGAGGTTATTTATGTAAACATGACTAGTTTCGAGAACTATACATGTATCTTCACATCAACAGATGATTATACAAACAGTTTTTATTATCACCTGCTGATGAGAACATCCGTTTAAAACGAAATTAGTCATGATTACATAATTGAATTCAAAATTAGTCTCATACTCGTACAAGTGTTTTATTTTTTAAATAAAACACTTGCACGAGTATAAATAATGTTCACACAAGCTCGGCTGTCCAAATTTAAAACACAGTAAGGAACATTTTTTTTTGTAGTAGTTTTTTTTTGCATTTTTGGACTAAGTAAAGTCAACTTAGTCCAAAAATGAAACAAAACAAAAAAAACCCACTACAAAAAAAATGTCCCTTGCTGTGTTTTAAATTTGGACAGCCGAGCTATGCCTAAGGAGCCAAAATGCAGATAAATTATATGTACTCGTACATGTATGTAAATTTAAGAAATAAATAAATTAATAACTATAACATGAGTGTTTTAGCTTTTCATCGACTGTCGAATCGGGAGAACATCTGCAGTCCTCAAAACTAGTCGTGATTACATTAATAAACTCAAAAGTGGTCGTATACAAGTGTTTTATTGTTATTGTAAATCATCACGTTTTTTTACAAACTGAATGCCCAATAATGAATAATACAAGTGGAACTATTATAACATTTCATGTGTTTATGATTGACATCGGCTGAAAAATCTGGAGAAAATCTGTAGTTCGCAAAACTAGACGTGTTTTCATCTATTTACTCAAAAATGTTCGTATGAAAGTGTTATATTTTTGTTTTTATTTTAAAACATCTTGTTATTTGGCAAAGTTAATACCAATTAACTAAAAATATAACATGAATTATTATAGTATTTCGTAAGTTTTCACTTTACTTCGGCTGTAAAATCGGGAAAACATCTGTAGTTCTCAAAACTGGCCACGTTCACATAAATATACTCAAAAGTGATCGTGTACACGTGTCATATTTTCTATTTACTGTAAATAATCGTGAAATTCAACAAACTAATTTGCAAAATAAATTAATGATATAAGATGAATTATTTTAGGATTTCGAGTATTTTCGCTTTACGTCGGCTGTAAAATCGGGAAAAAATCTGTAGTTCTCAAAACTGGTCATGTTTACAATAATATACTCAAAAGTGGTATTATGCAAGTGTTTCATTTTTCTAATGTTATTCCGCTAAGTTAATGCCAAATCGATTCATAATGCTAGAGGAACCCGTAACTCACGTATTTAAAAATATTATAACATAAATTTTAATTGAATAATTACACCTTTGCTTTACAAATGTGAGATCGTATCTGTGGCGGATTCTGGAACTTTTTATTCTGAATTCGTAACTTATGTATTCATAAATCACATTCTTTCGAGACAGCACTGATGTAATACGTTTTCAATTAATATTTAAATCAGCAAATTGAATTATATACCCACTTTATCACAGAACATTGCAACTTTATAAAAGTGTATATATATTACCATTTTAGAGCAAAAAACGAGAATTTACGTTATATTATAATTTACTGGCCGTATTTTATGAATCGATTAGTTAATATGTTCAAATACTTGAAACATATTAACCATAAATTTTAGGATGCCAACTACTTGAAAGCGATTAGGCCAAGAGTCGGAATAATCGGCCGGAATGTATGAGAAAGTGCACGAATGTGGAAGAGACGAATAATGTTTGCAAAGACAGAGTGGTGTGGCGTTCTATTCCTCTGCCTAAACTTGCGGGAAAGTGGCGTGGTTGTAGGTTAATTAGTTTGTTTATTTGTTCAAAATAAATCATGTGACGTCACTCGAATTGTTTTAACTAACCATCACGCTGTATTTTTTCCGGAGGGGTAGGCAGAGAAAATAAAATGCCGCACCAATATGTCATTGCAAATAATCTTCGCTTCTTTCACATTCGTACATCTTCTCATACATACCTGCCGACTCGTCTCGACTTCTGACCTGATACGCCCATTATATTTAATGTACCTGATAACAATTCCTTCATATTTTGACCTTCCTTCATATTTTTAATAGCTTATCAGTGTTTATTTCATGCCTCATATTTCCTGTGATGGTATGAGACTTTATTTTTTATTAATTTGGTGTTTGTGGAATAATTTGGTGATTAACATGTACAAATAAAACAATGTTAAAACAACTTTCGTTTCGAGAACTACAAATTTTATCACCAGCAGGTAAAAATACAAATACAAGTACAAAGCATTTTCACTTGTTAATGAAAACATGTGTCGTTCTCGAAACTAGTCATGTTAACAGTAATATAGGTACTTATTGAGGGTTTAAGGCCTAGTATTCGTTAAATTGCAACTTAATTTTCTCTAAATCCAGATAACATTATACGTAATTGATTTTTTCTTAAAATATAGTTTTTGCATTGAAGAAATAAGTTTATCTTCGAAATAATTATATGGTTTTGAAGATAAAAGAATTATTTAAAGGCAAGGAGTTTAAAAAATATAAAAATATTTGTTCTGTACATATTCCAAAAACAAAAAATACAATATACACATATCACTCACTCCTTTCAACTTTCAATATAGAAAATCGTCCATTATTTACCCGCTACAGGGCAGAAAGTGTTGTTTTTACATTTTAAAGAATAGGAGAAATTTAAAAAACTAAATATTTTTCAAATAGAAAAAAAAACATTCAGGTTTTACCCAAAAAAATTTGTTGCACAGTAAAAAGTTTAATTAATGACTTGATATTTATTTTTAATACATTTAATTATATTTTTAAACATTAACAACGATCTCCTGTAAAATTAAGTTTTTTGATATACAATACATGTATGATGTTATTGAAAGTAATGAGCGATATGTACATTATTTGAAAAAAATCAGACATGTGATCTCTCCGGTGGGTCTCCGGTGGAATGAATTCTATGATTACGAATATCCCCTTAATGTAGGAGAGGGTTAAAGTTTGAGTCACATTTCAAACACCATTTTGTTGATTCCTAGGAATATTATCGATGGTAATTACTGATGACAATGTGACAAAGGGTTCAGGTAGAAAATTCCCATAATTGTGTTTTTCTTAGAATTCTATATATTTTTACGCTTATCCGGAGAAAGACCACACAAAGGATAGTCGGCAAACATATTGAAAGTTCACATACATATTGATATATATTTTATTATTATCATTAGACATTTCCGGTCGTTAAATCATAACTTGAGGATATCCTGTTTATCCCTAGTACACTCAGTAATCAATTATTTGTCGGGTTGAAAACCGTAGGGGATCAAGAATCATTTTAAAAAAATGTGTGTAAATGTATATATATATATATATATATATATATATATATATATATATATATATATATATATATATATATATATATATATATATATATATATATTTGTATATATATATATATATATATATATATATATATATTTGTATATATATATATATATATATATATATATATATATATATACATATATATACATATATATATATATATATATATATATATATATATATATATATATATATATATATATATATATATATATATGTATGTATATATATATATATATATATATATATATATATATATATATATATATATATATATATATATATATATATATATATATATATGTATATATATATATATATATATATATATATATATATATATATATATATATATATATATATATATGTATATATATATATATATATATATATATATATATATATATATATATATATATATATATATATATATATATATATATATATATATATATATATATTTTAGGTGTATCAAGTTGAGATCACTTTTATACGACAGAAGTCTGATCACCCCAGGTTCTACGATCTGGCGTTTGGCTGGCTTAAGTGATCACTTTATACACTTGTTTCACGTTCACCATTCTGCCCATCATTGTACATCAAACTAGTGTTTGATAATAACTTAATAAGACGAAACGCGTCACATATCATATATGTATATAAAAGTAGAATTCAATCCAATAACCGTGTTTAATTTTGGATATATTACCCAACAATTCAATATGGAATTCTACCAACTGTCTGCAGTTACAATAAATAAACAGAAAATATTCATTCAAGTAATTAATTGTGTCATAGTGACCAACCCAACAGCTTGACGTGATGATGATATTCCAAGGTTACCAAGCCCTAATTAAATCAATTAAATCATCAATCAAAAGGAGTTATCAGCTTTATAAGCCAGCAACGAGCTGACGCGTTTGCAAAAAATATCTTGTGTTTTGCAATTCACACGTTATGCTTCATATTTTATTAACTCACACAATTTTTATGCAAGCACTTAAATTAAACATAAAGCGCTGACCAGACTGCGTTTCATGTAATTTTATATATACAGGATGTCTTTAAAATTAAACTTTCTGAAACTACTGATATTTCTGGAAATTCTTTTAATTTTCTTTGACCCCATCCGCACATAGATGGCAAATGAGATATTTTATTTAATTGGTAAATACCTTCTTAAAAAACGAATGTAGGGCGTATTTCGATGAATTTCTATGAATCATTATCAAATACCTTAGGTAAAACATTACCTAAATTTAAGAATTCTGCTCTACAATAGGGCTTTAGTCGTTGTCATATTGCCCATTTTCTTACTTAAAAAAAAAGAAACGTCTCTACCCCCTCTTTATCCTTTTACAAAGGCCATAACATTCAAATTGAGGGTAAGCTTCACTTACAGTATTTGATGATGATGCTTCTTAATGCGTCGAAACGCGTGTCACAATATTTTTTTTCGTAAAAGTGGTTTTTACATTTCTTGGTGGAATTGCATTTTATAGAATAAAATAACAACTATATAGTTTTTTCTACATGAATTTTATTTGACCAGCGACCGGGTTTTGTCGTAACCGACACCATCAGACTGGTCTGATGATGTCATTAGACAAGTCTGGCGATGTCGGATTGTGACTGGCTGTGATCAAGTGGTCAGTATCGTGGACTCTCGATTTAGAGTTTCTTGGTTCGAACCCACTCTACCACAATTTGATACCTATTTCTACTAATGAGCCACTTAGTCTTCCAGAAATAGAAAGAAATTGAAGTATTTTTGTAAATAATAAAAACACAAATATTTATCTTTTTAAAATTAAAAATAAAGTTTAATAAAATTAGAGTGTAAAATCATTCATATATATTGAAATCGAGCCTTGGAATCGAACCTGGGACCACCAGCACGGTAGCTAAACACGCTAAACACTACACCACGGAAGCGGACTGGATTCTACATAAAGTGTTAAATTCAAACAACCTGTATATGTAGAATACAAGGAGTTTATATTAATGTGCGCTCAAATTACACAATTGTAACAATACCGTCATGTCATGAATAATCATTTATGAACGCGAGTAATATGTATATAAAAGCTCCAGTAAAAAGTGGTCCTAGCAGTACTAACCTGCAGACAATGTGTTGCATAACTTTGTAGTCTCTTTATTACGTGTCTCTTATGTAACTCGGGTTTATATGGGCGTGCCGACAGTACTGAGAGATAGATATCGTTCTACCATATGTAAATTGCTATGTACCATATCAGTAATATCATTGATTATGAATCATATTTTATACGAGCTATGATATTTTCAACAGCGGTGTTCTGGATTGATTTCTAAGTTTATTTGGGGGCGTGAATTAAATGCATTGTGCCGCATTATAATCACTCACATAAAAAACAGCAGAAAATATCATTTTCATTTTTTATTACTTTAGCTTATAATTTCACCATTTAATTTATTTACAACGTTTTGAGTGTGTCCAAAAATGGCGTTTCTCATGTGTGTTATTATAATCTAGGATTCGGACCTGACATACTAATATAAGAGTTTTTGCTTGATAAATAGCTTCTTTTCATTTCACCAATAGATGTCTCTAGTAAAATTCTAGTGATTCAAGAACAATGTTTCTAAATTCGTTTAAATATATAGAACTATAAGAATTTGAGTAGTGTGGTTGTCAATAATGGGTAGAATTGGTGAATGTTACACGTGTGTAAAGTGATCAATTAAACCAGCCTATGACGGTCGTAAGCCCCGTAAATGCCCAGACTTACATATTCTTCTTCATCTTTGATGATATGTTAAAAATTAAATGAAAAGTAATTCCTATAATTGAAGATAATCCAAATTTGCGAACAAGTATTTAGACACACTTAAAAAATTAAATAATAATAAAAATAATAAACCCTTATCCGCACCCCAATGGTGCATAGGGCACTGCGTCATATAAACGTACAGTTGTCTTGATCGTTTACACATGAAGGAAAGGTGATCGGCCCTCCGCTTCAGGTACCAGTCCAGGGCAATATTGAATAAATATTACAGTGAAAAAAAACACTTATATTTATTTTGACCCCTCTGGGAATCGAACCCGGGACCTCCAGAACGGTAGCCGAGCGTGCTGACCATTACACTACGGAGGCGGACAAAAAGTAATGAAGTAAGCATATTTGTTTGTTTTAGCAAAGTAATACGACATTGTTGTCTTAAACTGTCGACAAATTCAATTAAACTGATGACAATGTATATTAATAAAGATTGGTCGTTGTATATTACACATATTGTAGTAAAATATCAAGTAAAAATGCATTTCAATGTTTGCTTTCAGTAATTCACAAAGATATTACATCTAAGTAACAAAGGTTGCGAAATTAAAGCTCTTAAAGGCAAAATTGGCAACGGCAAAAAAAGATAAAAGCAAACATGGAAGAATTAAAAATACAAAGCGACGATTGACGATGTTATTTCGTTAATTGTGAGACCAAAGTGTAACATGTAACGTTTATATTAACGCCAAGGTCGAATGAACGCAGAATGATCTATATGCCGGCGGACTTGAACAATAAAGTTTAATTTGAAATACCCACGAAGTCAATATTCGAGTGCCTACCTAGCCATATTATGGTCGAAAGACAATGGGAACATTGTGAAATTTTCACGTATTTAAAACATAAAGTGTATAGCTTTTCTACCTATTTAAAATGATTTTTTTTCCTTCTTATTGGTGTAGGCCTTGTGGCCTGTTTTTAACAGGGATTGGCCTCCTGTGATGTTGATTCCCAGCTGTCAATCCATCTCTTTGTAGGTCTACCCGTTTTTCTTGGCTTCCTTAGTTTTCAACAAGTTTTCTTTTATAATTAAAATTTAACTTTGTTTTAAAATCACTATAAATATTTAATTATAACTTAATTATAATGTCTACCGGTTTTGAAGCTAGCCGCTTCTTTATCAAGACTGATTAATACTATCTAGTATTGATAAGGAAGCGGTTAGCTTCGAAACTGGTAGACATTATATTTCAGTTATAATAAAATATTTATGGTGATTTTAAAACAAAATTACATTTTTAATTATAAAATGGAAAATCATAAAGTTGGTCCTTCCAATATATATATTTTTTCCAACATAAGTTTTCTTTTGTCTCCCTTGGTTATTTTTAAGACGATAAATTATTCATCCTATGTATTGTATGATATATTTTAGGTGTCTCAAATTGAGTTGAAACATATATCGTTTGTATAATATATGATAAAAGATAGAAGTCTAAGCATCCAAAATGACATACGACTTGACTCAAGTTTTCCTCTTCGTCTTTTGAATATAGGTCTTTTGGCCTATTTTTAAGAGGGATTAGCCTACTGCAATATCGATTCTTAGCTGTCAATCCTTGTCTTGGTGGTCTGCTCGGGAGTTGTCTTCCTTTGGGTTGGCCGAGCTGTGCAATGTGGGGTAGTCTGGATGGTTCCATTCTCCTAACATGCGCATACCATTCTCTACTTCGTTGCCTTCCCGCCTAACGACATCTTCGATCTCGCATATTTCTCTTATCCTGGTGTTCCTTATTCTATCTCGTAGACTCTTGTCAGATATGCTTCTTAGAGTCTTCATTTCTGACACTCTTAGCACGTTTTGTGTTACTGCGATGTCCGTTCTGCATTTAATCACATATGTCATGATGGTTGCACACATTTTTTTTTAAATATTTTTATTTTGCTGCCGATCTTCAAGTCCGGGTTTTTCCATATAGAATTATTATTTTATCAATATATATATATTTTTTAAATGTATCTTTAGAAAGGCATTATCGTAGAATGTTAATGATATTTTCCTTTTCAATAACAAAGTTCAATGCACCTTTAAAATGTTTACCATTGATATCTATCAGCATGTGATAGCAAATAATACAAGAACTGCATGCATTTTTTTACAATATTTTTTTACATGATATATTTATAACAAAAACATCTTACGTACAAAAATGTATGTTAATGTGTACCATATATACATTCTTTATCAATTCGCATGTTAAACAATGGATAGAACGATGAACGTTACACAATTGTATAAAGTGATCACTTAAGCCAGCCAAATGCCAGATCGTAAGCTCTAGAATGCTCAGACTTTCATCTGCATTCATTATAAGGCATTTGATAATGGTCTTGAAACAATCGAAACCCATCTCTTAATCGATTTTAATAAGAGCATATTTATGTAATATATAAATTTAATTTCTTGAATGCTTTTCGCAGAAACTTTGTGACACATTTTACAAACTTTATAAAATGAAACAACTTTGTTTAAACCACTTTATTTTTATTTTTATTATCAATAAAAATTACATTTAGGAGTTTTTGAATCATATTTTTAAATCATATTTTTTAAATCATATTTTCATATGGTGTACGGAGTGTGTGGAAGTTTTTGAAGTTTTGGAAGGGAATGTTAACTATGAGTATTTTAATGTTTTAGAATTTCATAAACCCTGATGATGACAAGGTTCTTGTCGAAACCGGTTGGTTAAGGTGTACTAAAAATGAAAAAAGTTTAGATAAATGAAAAATAAAAAAACCACGAAATATAGTACCACAAAATGACTGTCGAATCTTAATCGTTAAACATATTTAAAAAAAAAACAATCATTGTTTTAATTTTTAATTTTATTTTTTAATATTGAATTTTTGTTTGTTTTAATAGTTGACCCTAGTTCGGCATCTTTTAGTTACTACTACTACTACTACTACCATCACGCCGTTTCTCCGCAGGGGTAGGCAGAGATAATGGAACACCACACTCTTCTGTCCTGACATACACTCCTCGCCTCCTTCACATCCATACATCTAGTCATACATGCCCTCCGATTACGCAGACTCTTGACACCGCCAGATTTTAGGTTCTGATTGATCTGATCGTGCCAAGACCTTTTCAGTCGTCCTCGTTCTGTTTTTCCTCTCACATTCGCCACATATATTTTCTTAGTCATTCTCTCGTTATCCATTCGCTCCACATGTCCATACCACCGTAATGAATGATCTTTAAGTTAGTATTTTTAAATAATTAAATAAGATATATACCTCATAAGTTAAACAATTCATTACACAATTGAATAGGTACTTAAACAATTAAACTAGAACTGAAATACAGTCGGACTGATATAAAACAAAGTATTTCAATTGTTTTATATTTTTTCTTCTCGGCTCGACATGACGAAATTTGAGAGACGTTTATCTTGATGAAGGCATTTGACATTATGTCGAAACGCATGCAAAGCGTTCCACTATACATCCATAGATAAAATAAAAACATTTGGTCACCTCGTGTGTGTGTTATTAAAACGGGAAGCCAGAAAAAGATATTTAAAGAATTCTTACTTACAGATTGTTTATTTATATAAGTTCTTACACTCCAATTACTATTGATATTAACTATTATAATTTAATCTAATTACTTAATGAAACTTTAAATTAAAATGTGAAGCTAGTTCCACGTCCTTTAGAACCAAACGATGCAGGCGAATCTTGGTCTCCTCGCTTCGGTTGGCCGCTTTTGTTGAATTCGTTCGGGAATCTCCGTTACGAATTTGTATATTTCAGTGTTGCCAACTTGGCAGTAGCAGTAGCTTGTAGCTACACGCCTACAAACACAAAGAAATGAGGTTTTAAATATTATATAATATTTTTTCCATGGACTTTCAAAGTTTTTGGTGCACTATGGTTTTATCTTTATCAAGATAAATAATGGCTGTTTTTTATTGCGTAAAGTTCTGAATAATTTTTATTATTAGGGCCTAAATATTTTAATTGTGTTACATCATAATTATTCAAATAATTAACAGCGTAATAAATACAATGAAGTCAACATTTAAAAAAATACTGCATATATTTGAGCTTGGGTTTAATTTAAATTTTAATTGATTTTAAAATGAAATTGATTACAGAATATTTTTTCAGTGAATTTTGTTTTTTTAAGCATCAACATAGATTAATAAAAATATGTAAGTCTGGGTACAGGACTTGTGATCTTGTCATAGGCTGATTAAGTGATCACTGTACACACATGCCACATTCACAATTTCACTCATGATTGACAACCACAATACTAAAAGAAAAATCCTCTCGAAGAAAGAAGAAGAAGATTTATTATGACATGCTCTCTTGTCTTCTTCAAACCCTTATCCGCACTCCAATGGTGCATAAAGCACTGCATCATATAAACGCAGTGTTACCTTGATCGTAAACACACGAAGGAATGGTGATCAGCCCTACGCTTCAGGTACCAGTCCATGGTAATATTGAATAAATATTGGAGTGAAAATAACACCTATTTTATTTGACCCCCCCTGGGAGTCGAACCCGAGACCTCCAGAACGGTAGCCGAGCTTGCTGACCGTTACACTACGGAGGCGGACGAAGAATATACATATATGGCATAAATAAATTTTTATATTATTTTTTGACAACTCAGCATAGATGAAGAAGAATATGGAATTCTGGAAATTTACGGAGCTTACGACCGTCATAGGCTGGTTTCAGTGATCACTTTACACACGTGTAATATTCACTAATTCAACCCATGATTGACAACCACACTACTCAAATTCTTGGAAGTTTCTTACATATGATCCAATTTCGAAACAATGTGCTTGAATCACTAGAACTTCACTAGAGATATTAAAAAAATAATATGAAAAATAATTCCTATGTTAATAAAATTAGTATATAACCACTCACCGAGATTTTTACGTCTACCGGTTTCGAGACGTACCCGTCTCTTCGTCAGGACAATCACTAACACAGCATGCAAACAATACTACCCTTCACCACCATAGCACCATTTACACACTCAAAACTACACAAAATGTCTAACACATGCGATTTTTGGTCGACCCGAAGACCAACATGCACTATAGTTACGAGCCGAGGTTAAACGTGCATTAAAATTAGACTAGGAATCGAATCTATTTATATAAAGGGTCCGCCAAATAACTTTTTTTTTTCAAAAACAGGGCGCAAAACATCGAGTGTAGCTTCGGCTGTGTGGCACGTAGCGCCGTCCTGTTGAAACCAAATGTTGCCAATATCCTCCTCTTCAATTTTTGTGAACAAAAATCCGTTCAACATGGCCCGATAACGATCGCCATTGACTGTAACGGCCACTCCTTGCTCATTTTCAAAGAAAAATGGCCCAATTATGCCTCTGGACCAAAATCCGCACCAAACAGTGACTCGTTTTGGGTGTACCGGCTTTTCAATGTATGCGTGCGGGTTTTCTGTGCCCCAAATACGACAATTTTGCTTGTTTACATACCCGCCAAGATCAAAATGAGCTTCATCCGAAAAGATGATTTTTTTGGCAAAATCGGCATCTTCTGTAAGTCGATCGCAGGCCCACTCAGCGAAGCGAAAACGCATTGGATGGTCAGTTGGCTTCAACTCCTGAACCAATTGGACTTTGTATGGCGTCATACCAAGGTCTTTATGCAAAATTCGTCTCAATGATGTCTCCGAAATGTTCAATTGTTGAGAACGACGGTGAATTGATGTTGATGGCGCTTCACGCACACTTTCTGCCACAACATCGATATTCTCGGGTGTACGCACTGTTTTTGGCTTTTCACGCTTTGGTTTATCGATGAGGATGCCAGTTTCTTTCACTTTTTTCACAAGATAACGAACATACGGAGCTGACGGTGCTTCTCTTCTTCCAAAAACCGTACGCAATTTTCGCACACATTCTGCAACATTACCATGATTTTCAAAGTAATGTCGCAATATTTCCCAGCGTTGTTCAAGCGTATACACAACCATATTCGCTTAGCGGAAGGATAAAACTAATTATCTGTCAAATCAGACATGAGCTAAGTGTTACCATTCACGAAATAAGCACTAGTTGAAAAAAAAAACTTTAGATGGCGGACCCTATACTTGTAGGATGAAAGGAGTGGGGGGAGTTCGAATTGGATATTGACGAATCGTGTTTAACCGATGTCGAATCAAACAATGGACTATATGTAAAATTTATTTGGTTGTTAATTAGAGGAATGTTATTTTTAAGTGCTTTCCTAATATAAAAAATCTCCATATTATTTAGTTTAGTTTTAGACGTAAAAATCTCGGTGAGTGGTTATATACTAATTTTATTAACATTTTTGTAAAAAAAAAAATAAGTAAAAATGACTAACCACAAAGTAAATGCTTTAAATATTAATTATATTGAGAATATAATAACTCCTATAATTGGAGATAATCCAGATTTGTGAACACTTGATTTGGACACACTCAAAAATTGTTTTAAATATGTGTACTAAAAAAAACTCTCACATTAAATCACTCGTATTTTTAATTTTTTTTAGACGTTTATTATCATGATCTCCCAAATGTTACGATCGCCACCGTTATTAAGTCATTCGTAAGGAGCATAATCGCCTGAGGCGTTCGACCTTGTACATTTGGTTTTTCGTATTGTAAAATAGCTGTAAGTAAACTAATAATCGTTTCCGCACTTTCTCCTCGGCCAATCCCAGTTTGCTATAGCCCGAATACATTATTTTTTGCACTGCCATTATCATTTTCATCTCACGCCGATCTAATCGGCACGATTGACACCAAAACTGTTTTCGTAGCGACAACAAAAGGCAAATCGCTCACTCCTTTCAAGAACGTCATAAATCAAGAAACTTGATTTTTCAAAAGAACGTTTTTAAAGTTAAAAAATACATATAATACAATGTATTAAAAATAAATATCAAGCCACTTATTGTACTTTTTACTGTACAACAGATATTTTTAAGTAAAACCTGAAGGTTTTTTCTCCATTTGAAAAATATTAAGTATATTTCAAAAAATAATAAAATGTATTAAAAATAAATGTTAAGCCACTTATTGACAAGCAGATACAACCTGATTGTTTTTCCCCATTTGAAAAATATTTAGCATATTTAAAAAAAAAATTAAACAATACCTTTTCTTCAAAATGCAAAAACAACCCTGCCCTGTAGCGGGTAAATATTAAGTTAAAAATATGCCTCTTATTAACTTTTTGCTTTGCCTCTAAAAATATTTTGCTGGGATATAGCACATTTTCTGGGCATTCCGAAAACACGCACAACTGAAAATGGATAATTTTTGATTTATGACGTTCTTGAAAGGAGTGAGCGATAATGTCCTCTTTTTAGCTATTTGTTTATTTAGCTTTTCTGACTTTTTTTTACCAAAATGTTAGTCTTCTTGTTCCTCTTCTTGATCTTTAAGAGGGATTAGCCTCTTAGGATATAGGTTCCCTCCTATTCAGTATTCTTATGTCATAAAAACTGGATTGGAACCCACTCTACTACAACTTTATTCCAATGCTTAGGCATTCAAAATAGGAGCTAACTTACCAACCACATATGCAGAGGGAATAGAACGCCATACCAACCCGTCTTTGCAAACAATCTTCGCTTCTTCCTATACCCGTCATTTATATGGACCTCTGACCTGACCACATTTAAAGTATTTGAAATACTTGATCATGCCAAGTTTTCCTTAGTCTTCCTCTACTCCTATTTTCAACAACATTCGCCTCATATTTTTATATTATTCCTTATTCACTCATTCCTTTCACAAACTCAAATAATTTCTTTATTTTACTTTTCACACCTTTCTTAATTTTATCGATGATGCTTATCTCGGCCTTGCATTCTTTCCTCATTTCACCATTCCAACATCTATCGGATATCGTTTTGCCGCACATTTATATGAGAGATCGCATTTCGACTGCATTCAGTCTACTTTCATCCTTCTTGAATCTGTGTAGCATGGGACGTCATGCGTACAATTGAGTTCAGACCGCGAAGTGATAAAGTGGTAGGCCTTTATACTCAGTAAAATCAGATTGTCACCAGAAATGAATGCTTCACTTAATTTAAAAAACATATATAACGCAAACCGTTACGTTTTCATCTCTTTAACCCTTTGGCTACCGAAACCCGGTATATCAGTTTTGCGGAGAAAAATCGGATGCGTCAGATTTGACGTCATGATTTATAATTAAACTAGTTTTATTCTCAATATTATTAATATTTAAAGCATTTACTTTGTGGTTAGTCATTTTTACTTATTTATTTTTTTACAAAAATGTTAATAAAATTAGTATATAACCACTCACCGAGATTTTTACGTCTACCGGTTTCGAGACGTACCCGTCTCTTCGTCAGGACAATCACTAACACAGCATGCAAACAATACTACCCTTCACCACTATAGCACCATTTACACACTCAAAACTACACAAATTGTCTAACACATGCGATTTTTGGTCGACCCGAAGACCAACATGCACTATAGTTTTCAATACAGACATGCGTTACGAGCCGAGGTTAAACGTATATTAGAATTAGACTAGGAATCGAATCTATTTATATACTTGTAGGATGAGAGGAGTGGGGGGGGTTCGAATTGGATATTGACGAATCGTGTTTAATCGATGTCGAATCAAACAATGGACTATATGTAAAATTTATTTGGTTGTTAATTAGAGGAATATTATTTTTAAGTGCTTTCCTAATATAAAAAATCTCCATATTATTTAGTTTTAACCCTTTATTATTAGTGTTTAATATTTTTACTCCCGTGTCTTTTTTGAAGACGTGATTTGATTCTATGAGGTGATTGGCAAATTCGGAGAAGTTATTATTGTTTAGACATCGTATGTGTTCTTTTATTCTGGTATTAAAATTACGCGACGTTCTACCAATATATTTCGAAGGACAAGAATCGCAAGTTAATTGGTATATACCAGAATTGTCTAGGATATTATTTTTATCTTTATTATTTAAAAGGATTTTCCCAATATTATTATTAGTATAAAATGCCGGTCTTATATTTTTTGGTAAATATTTAGTTACTTTATTCGTTATATTATTTATAAACATTATTCTTCTCCATTTATTATTATTATTATCATTTATTATTTTGGGATATAAAAACTGTTTTAAGGTTCTTTGTTTAATTTTTTTATTTAAAAGAGAATTAATTAATTCTACATTATAACCATTATTTAACGCAATTTGTTTGATCGTATTAAGCTCGGTGTCAAAGTTAGATTTGGATAACGGGACATTCACTAAGCGATGTATCATCGAGTGGAAAGCGGAATGTTTGTGGGAAATTGGATGATTGGAACTATTATTAATGACTACTACTACTACTACTACTACTACCATCACGCCGTTTCCCCGCAGGGGTAGGCAGAGAGGATGGAACGCCACACTCTTCTGTCCTGACATACACTCCTAGCCTCCTTCACATCCATACATCTAGTCATACATGCCCTCCGATTACGCAGACTTTTGACACCGCCAGATTTTAGGTTCTGATTAATCTGATCGTGCCAAGTCTTTTTCGGTCGTCCACGTTCTGTTTTCCCTCTCACATTCGCCACATATATTTTCTTAGTCATTCTCTCGCTATCCATTCGCTCCACATGTCCATACCACCGCAAAGAGCTCTTTCTAATCTTTTCAATTATTCCTCGTTCAGCCTTACATTCCTTTCTTATATCGTCGTTTTTAATTCTGTAATACAATGATTTTCCACACATTCGTCTGAGGGAGCGCATTTCAACAGCATTCACTCTGCTTTCATCCTTCCTTTGCCAGTTCCATGTTTCGCTTCCATACATTAGTGTCGGTACTAGCACGCCGTTGTGAACCGCTAGCTTGGCTTCCATGGACATATTCTTATTCCCAATCACTCTGTTAAAAGCACCATTTATTCTATTCCCTGCATTCACTCTTCTCTCAATATCCTTATCCACTTTTCCATCCCTTGTGAACATGCTTCCTAGATATAAAAATTCTTGCACCTGTTCTAGGGATTCATTGTGCACGATAATCTTGCATTCTGTCAAATCTTTCTCTCTTTCAAACACCATGACCTTTGACTTTCCTTCATTCATTGCCAGATCATTTTCCATACATACATCGTACATTCTTGACACTATTAGTTGCAAGTCCTCCGCGCTGCTCGCTAGCAGTACGGCGTCATCCGCATACAGCAAGCAACTAACAGTTATATTCATCATTTTCGCTCCGACTCCCATACTTTCAATCTCTTTCATACAATGGTCCATATAGAGATTAAACAACCATGGTGACATTACACATCCCTGCTTTACGCCTTTAGATATTGCAAACCATGATGTAATGTCCCCATTCACTCTTATACTAGCTGTGCTGCCCTCGTAGAGGGAAGCAACTGCTTGTATAAGTTTATTGTCTACTCCATATTTTTCCAGCACGCTCCATAATTTTATCCTATCAACCTTATCATACGCTTTCTGCAAATCCACGAAAGCACAGAAGAGTTTCTGATTTTTAGCCAAAAACTTTTCCGTCAGCATTCGTAGTGCAAAAATTTGATCTGTGCAACCTCTTCCACTCATAAAAGCACCTTGCACATCCCAAATCCGTTCTTTCGTCACCATTCTAACTTTTTCAATTATAATCTTACTATAGAGTTTACCGACAGAGCTTAGCAGGCTTATCGCCCTATAATTCCCACACTCTGCGCGAGATCCCTTTCCCTTGAATAGAGGCATGATTACTGCCCTTCTCCAATCCAGAGGTGTGTATCCTTCCTCAAGACACAGGTTAAATAGTCTGTGAATCCATGTGAGGGTGGTCAGTCCACCACATTTTACAAACTCTATAGCAATATTATCATACCCAACAGCCTTACCGTTCCGCATTAATTTTAAGGCATTCGTTATTTCTGACATACTTATCTCACATACCATACCGTCACTCACCCTTGCCTCTATGGGTGTCTCGGTGGAGACATTGCCGTTACTTTCATAAATTTCCATAAAGTATTCTTTCCATCTTTCTTTCACTTCACTTTCATTCGTCAATATTTTTCCATCATTTGATTTGATAACTTTCATACCTCCATTTTCAGTCTCATTTTTTGCGTTCTTTACCTCTTTCCAGAAAAGCTTAATGTTTTCTTGAAAGTGGGTTGACATTTTCATACCTTCTTCTCTCTTTAGACGATCTTTCCGTTCTTTTACTCCCATTTTCACTTTTCTCTTACATTCTTTATACCGATCTTTCATTATTTTAAAAAGTTCACTCTTAACATCGTTAACTGCTAACATATTTAGCCAAGCATTCTTCTTCTCAGAGACAAGTCCTTTCATGCCCTCATCCCACCATGCATCTCCTTTTTTTCTACCTTGGATCGCAACTCCACATACACTCTTTGCTGACTCATACATACACGATTTGATGTGCTCCCAGGTATCGTCTACATTCATATCCATAATCCTTACATTCAATCTTTCATTTACTTCCCTTTCATACGACTTACTTACATTCTCGACTTGTAGTTTTTTATTTATGACCGTATCTGTATAAGTTGGCTTACGAAAAATATTAAAGTCTATAGTGTTATTTAGTACTGTTAAAGTTAAGTCTAAGAAATTTAATTTATGGTCTTTTTCAATTTCAAGCGTAAATTTAATATTATCGTTAAAGATGTTAATAAATTTTAAAAATGAAGTTAGTTGTCGTTCTGTTCCTGTCCAAATGCAAAAGATATCGTCTACATATCTTTTCCATAAAAATATGTTTTTAATTAATTGATTATTAGATTTAAATATACTATTTTCAATACTATCTAAAAATATGTCCGCAACTAATGGGCTTATTGGAGAACCCATTGCTAAGCCTGAGGTTTGATTATAAACTTTATTATTAAATTGAAAGTAATTTTGGTTTAAACAAATGTTGAAAAGACGACTTAAATCATTAGAAATGTTTTCAGGTAATTCTGAAGTATTCAGAATATCTTTTATAATTATTATTATTATTTTTTTTTTATTTAAAAAAAAAAAAAAAAAAAAAAAAAAAAAAAAAAAAAAAATCATAAAAGATATTCTGAATACTTCAGAATTACCTGAAAACATTTCTAATGATTTAAGTCGTCTTTTCAACATTTGTTTAAACCAAAATTACTTTCAATTTAATAATAAAGTTTATAATCAAACCTCAGGCTTAGCAATGGGTTCTCCAATAAGCCCATTAGTTGCGGACATATTTTTAGATAGTATTGAAAATAGTATATTTAAATCTAATAATCAATTAATTAAAAACATATTTTTATGGAAAAGATATGTAGACGATATCTTTTGCATTTGGACAGGAACAGAACGACAACTAACTTCATTTTTAAAATTTATTAACACCTTTAACGATAATATTAAATTTACGCTTGAAATTGAAAAAGACCATAAATTAAATTTCTTAGACTTAACTTTAACAGTACTAAATAACACTATAGACTTTAATATTTTTCGTAAGCCAACTTATACAGATACGGTCATTAATAATAGTTCCAATCATCCAATTTCCCACAAACATTCCGCTTTCCACTCGATGATACATCGCTTAGTGAATGTCCCGTTATCCAAATCTAACTTTGACACCGAGCTTAATACGATCAAACAAATTGCGTTAAATAATGGTTATAATGTAGAATTAATTAATTCTCTTTTAAATAAAAAAATTAAACAAAGAACCTTAAAACAGTTTTTATATCCCAAAATAATAAATGATAATAATAATAATAAATGGAGAAGAATAATGTTTATAAATAATATAACGAATAAAGTAACTAAATATTTACCAAAAAATATAAGACCGGCATTTTATACTAATAATAATATTGGGAAAATCCTTTTAAATAATAAAGATAAAAATAATATCCTAGACAATTCTGGTATATACCAATTAACTTGCGATTCTTGTCCTTCGAAATATATTGGTAGAACGTCGCGTAATTTTAATACCAGAATAAAAGAACACATACGATGTCTAAACAATAATAACTTCTCCGAATTTGCCAATCACCTCATAGAATCAAATCACGTCTTCAAAAAAGACACGGGAGTAAAAATATTAAACACTAATAATAAAGGGTTAAAACTAAATAATATGGAGATTTTTTATATTAGGAAAGCACTTAAAAATAATATTCCTCTAATTAACAACCAAATAAATTTTACATATAGTCCATTGTTTGATTCGACATCGATTAAACACGATTCGTCAATATCCAATTCGAACCCCCCCCACTCCTCTCATCCTACAAGTATATAAATAGATTCGATTCCTAGTCTAATTCTAATATACGTTTAACCTCGGCTCGTAACGCATGTCTGTATTGAAAACTATAGTGCATGTTGGTCTTCGGGTCGACCAAAAATCGCATGTGTTAGACAATTTGTGTAGTTTTGAGTGTGTAAATGGTGCTATGGTGGTGAAGGGTAGTATTGTTTGCATGCTGTGTTAGTGATTGTCCTGACGAAGAGACGGGTACGTCTCGAAACCGGTAGACGTAAAAATCTCGGTGAGTGGTTATATACTAATTTTATTAACATTTTTGTAAAAAAATAAATAAGTAAACTAGTTTTATTCGTCCACCTCCGTGGTGTAATGGTTAGCGTTTTTAGCTATCATACTGGAGATCCCGAATTCCCGGGGGGTGATGAAAATAAACATAAGTGATCTTATATTCTAATATTTATTTAATATTACCCTGGACTTGTCCCTGAAGCGCAGGAGTGATCACCTTGCATTCGTCTGTTAACGATCAAGATTACATTGTGACAATACGATGCAGTGCCCTATTCACCATAGGTAGCGGATGAGGGTTAGAGGAAGAATAAGTGTTATACAATTTGTCTTGACTTGAGCTTTCATCTTTTCCTTTTCCCCTTTTCCTCCCTCCCGTCCCTCTTTCAAGTATTTTCACAAATTTACATTTGTGGAATCATGTAACTATTATAGAATAGTACAATTACTTTGTGGTATGGACATGTGGAGCGAATGGGTAACGAGAGAATGACTAAGAAAATATATGTGGCGAATGTGAGAGGGAAAACAGAACGAGACTTGGCACGATCAGATCAATCAGAACCTTAAATCTGCCGGTGTCAAAAGTCTACGTAATCGGAGGGCTTGTATGGATGTGAAGAAGGCGAGGAGTGTATGACAGGACAGAATAGTATGGCGTTCCATCCTTTCTGCCTACCCCTGTGGTGAAACGGCGTGATGGTAGTAGTAGTAGTAGTAGTAATTACTTTGTATAACTCATTTTATGTGAATGTCTTGATTTATGTTACTATTCTGTAAAATTCCCAAACAAAATAAAGTAAAATTAATACAAATAAAATTTTAAGATATATTCGCGGTATTTCCAGCATAGTAACCTCAAAAGCCCTGGTAGCCAAAAGGTTAAAACCGCAAAACGAAATAAAAACGGACCTTTTTAACAATCTGTCATTTTGCGTTTTTTTTATACCTATTTCCTTTTATTTGTAAGACAATTGGGTTTATGGAACAATCCGAGGTTTTTGCTACACTTGTTTGTGCTGTTAAACTTGTGCCATTTTATTTATTTTAAATTCTTTGCGGTTTGATGATTTGCTTGCTTTATTCTACCGGATTTATTCATTTAAATTTCGTCTTTCAATTAGTTTCGAATTACTTGTAAACAAAAAAGTTCATAAACATTTATATATTTTATAATGATAAAGTTTTTTGATTTTTTTTGTCACTAGAGACAATTTCCTTTTTATTTACAATATTTTGAGTGAGTCCATATACTTCTTTACAAATCTGGATTATCTCCAATAAGTAGTTATAATTAACATTTATTTGTCATCTCAAAGAATACGGAAGTCTGGGCATTTACATTTACTTACGACCGTCACAGGCTCTGTTAAGTGATCACTTTACACACGTGTAACATTTACCAATTCTACCCACGATTGACAACCACATTACATTATGTATTAATTTTTAATTCAAACACAGATTTTTTTGAGTCTACTAAGTTGTATTTTATTTTAAAAAAAAAAACGTTTGTTTAAAAATGCCATAACTAGGCGAAACGTTTATAATTTAAATGTGTTTTAAAAAAATTAAATACAACTTAGTAGACTCAAAAAATCTATGTTTGATTTAAAAATTAATACATAAATTAAAATGGAGTTCTACAAAATAAACGCTAAATTAACACGCAAATTAAACGCACAGTATGCGCGAGTTCAGAATAGCCGTCTATGATGGAATGAGGAAAGCTTTTATTAAGTAGACTCTTTCCATTTGTATGTACGTGAGGTCCGAATCCAGGATTATATTCGCATACTTGTACTTTAGAAACTTGGATCTAGATATATAGATTAATGCATAGTAAAAGTGTCTCTTCTAAACAAAAGCGTTTTCAATCCAACATAGATGGCTGTTGTGAACTCATGTTTGCTCTATCATAGATTCATCATATTTCCAAACATTCAAAATTTGAGTAGTGTGGTTGTCAATCATGGATAGAATGGTGAATATTACACGTGTGTAATGTGATCACTTAACCAGTCTATGTAAACACAAGTATCTTCTTTTATAGAGAGGTAGAAACGTTTACCAACTATTTTATATTATTTTTTTATATTTTTTTTTACATCTCATCAAAGATGAAGAAGAATATGGAAGTCTGGGCAGTTACGGGGCTGACGACCGTCATAGGCTGGTTTAAGTGATCACTTTACACACGTGTAACATTCACCAATTCTACCCATTATTGACAACCACACTACTCAAATTCTTGGAAGTTCCATATATTTGAACCAATTTAGAAACCTTGTTCTTGAATCACTAGAACTTCACTAGAGACATCTATTGGTGAGATGTAAATCGGAAATGTAAAATGAGCCTATGACGGTCGTCAGCCCCGTAAATGCCCAGACTTCCGTATTCTTCTTCATCTTTGATGAGATGTAAAAAAATAATATGAAATTAACTCCTGTAATTGGAGATAATCCAGATTTTGTGAACAAGTATTTGGACACACTCAAAATGTTGTTCCAACTATTTTATATAATTAAATATGTATTTTGTAAAAATAAAATATAGGTCATGAATCCTTGTAAATATACTTACACTTTTGTATTCTTCTTCGTCTATGTTGAGATGTCAAAGTGCGTTTTATTTTTATGTTTTAATCATGGTATTTCAAAAATTTAATGCCGAATCTATATACAAAATCGAAATCGTTCGTCCAAATGGCGAAAGGCATCGTACTAAACCCCCTGCAGTAGCGATACTCAGGCGATTTGAAAATAATCTATCTGATGGTAGATTTCTCTGGCTTGATTTATCTTTCTACCATCTTCAACTTTCTCCGGCAGTTCCTTTCGCGGTAACTTTAGATAAAATATATATAATTTTATCATGAATTCATTATTTACTCAATTTCTTCCCATACGACAAACAGCAAGTTGATTAAAGATATTTTGTCGTCGGTATTCGATTCATTAAAGTACGGAAATGAATTATTTTTAGAAATAAAAAGACTGTGTTTTGATCCACTCACATTTTTACTAACAACCAACTAGTTTCGGCCACAACCTGTTGCCCTCTTCAGGGTTTATTTTTTCTCATAATGGTTGTTAGTAAAAATGTGAGTGGATCAAAACACTAAGTCTTTTTATTTCTCAAAATAATATATCACAATGAACCACAACGCTAATGCTTTCAATATTCAAAATAAGGAAATAAAAACTGAACCTTATTAATTATGTATTAAAATAACAATTATGTATTTTTTTCCACATGAATTTTTCGTTCACAAAATTCATAAATTACATAATATTTCTTAAAATTCACGTGGATTTTTTTTTTACAAATTTGTTATTTTATTCTATAAAATGCAGTTCCATCAAGAAATGTCAGTACAAAACATGAACCTAATTATTTCAAATACAGGGTCGAATATATATATATATATATATATAGTATGAATATCGTTATTTTTCTCTATCTTTTCCACGCAGATAAATTGCAGAGCCACTTTTTAATAAAATTTGACTAAATTAGGATATTAGGCGGATTATCTATTGATATCTATTGGGGCTATTGCCCCCAACTTAATTTTCTTTAAACCCAGGTAACATTTAATGTGATTGCATTTTTTGCTGAAAACACATTTTTTGTATAGAAGAAATAGTTTTTATTTTATTTTCTGACTTATTCCTTTTTGAGTGGATACTTTTTTTTATAAGCAATTAATTAACGACTCATTTTTTTATTTAAATTTTATTATCAAATACCACAATCATATGTATATAGTTTTGAAATACATATATAGCTTTGAAAAGAAAAGAGTTTTTGTAAGGTTTAAAAGTTTTAAAAAATATATGAAAATTAATCTCACATAATTCCAATTTATATTATTTTTAAAAAAATATGCGGCTTCTCGCGCAGCTGGTCGCGTGCTGAGTTGTGTATTTGAGAATACATCCCTAATTTATAAAACCCTTATTTTGCTACCACTTTTCATGTAAAAAAATGCGTTTTAATAGCAATAAAATGAAATAAATAATTTACATGACTAAATTTAATTTACCAGAAAAACTAAACATGAGGATTTCATTAATTGATTCGGCAGTCACTTTGTGGCAAAATCTATAAAATACGGCGTTTGAAAATAATGGTGTCACAAAAGATTTTAAGAAATAGTGATACTTACTAAGTAAAACTTAAATTTAAAATGACTTTAGTAACTAAATTGAATTTGACAAACTAAAAATAATTTAAATCGTTTAATATTCTGATATGATTCAGATGTATTATTTAGAGAAATAAAAAATACTTTGTGTTCTGATCCACTCACATTTTTATTAACCAACTAGTTTCGGCAACAATCTGTTGCCCTCTTAAGGGTTTATTTATTACTTATTAGTATTAACTAAAAATAATTTAAATCGTTTAATATTCTGATATGATTCAGATGTATTATTTAGAGAAATAAAAAATACTTTGTGTTCTGATCCACTCACATTTTTATTAACCAACTAGTTTCGGCAACAACCTGTTGCCCTCTTAAGGGTTTATTTATTACTTATTAGTAATAAATAAACCCTGAAGAGGGCAACAGGTTGTTGCCGAAACTAGTTGGTTAATAAAAATGTGAGTGGATCAGAACACAAAGTATTTTTTATTTCTCGAAATAATATATCAATATGATCCACAAAGTTAATGCTTTCAATATTCAGAACATGATTCTGATGTCCCTAAGATTCGTCTTAGTGATCATATTTCGACCGCATTTAGTCTCCTTTCACCCTTTTTTTGCCAACTCCATGTTTCACTTTGATATATTACTGTTCGTACAATTTCAAAACGTGTGAAACGCACAATTTGTGAATACGACATAAAAGCGAAGAAGAAAAAAATGCATTAAGCATTCATACAGCATTTTTTATCGGAAACAAGCTATCGATATATGAAACACCCGCGGAATAACAATCACGAACCTAAAATCAGGGGCGTGCATTCCATACAGGCAGAAAACAATCTGATTCTCTCAGAAGAATGTGAGGCAAAACGATGTATGATGTTCGAATAGTGAAATAAGGATGAAATGCAAAGCTGAGAAGAGCATTATCGATAAAATTAAGAAAGGTGTTTTGAGATGGTTTGGACATGTGGAACGAATAAGTGAGGAAAGAGCGGTAAAACAAATTTATGAGGCGAATGTAATTGGAAAAAGGAGCAGAGGAAGACCGCCAAAAACTTGGTATTATGAAATATATTAATACTTAGGCGTGGTCAGGTTAGCAGGAAAAATAATCAGCAGGTATGTAAAAGGTGATGAATGAACGTGGAAGAGGCGAAGAATGTTTGCAAAGACAGAGTGGTGTGGCGTTCTATTCTCTCTGCCTACCCCTGGCGGCGTGATGGTTAGTTAGAAAAGCAGTGCCTATCCTAACTTACCCGCATGACATAAAAAGGCAACCAGTACCTAACCTACCTTATGAAGAATTTTTTTGATTGAAATATTTATTTGCTAACTACATAGTATAGTATACCTAGCTTACCATACTACCTACCTCTACTGCCTCCCCCAATTAATTCCCTGTGCACGCCACTGTCTATAATATAAGTAAAATGTATGCAAATATGACATGAACTATACCACAAATGTACCTGCTAAAATTTCTCTTTTTCTAGTTTAAATACTTAACACAACGCATTACTTTACGCATGTACTCGAATGTTCCATTAAATGATGAAATATCACGTACTTCCTATCATAAAACGTGGTGAATTTATTATATAGATGGGAAATAAAAACGAGAGTTAGTCTGGCGTTTCGCGTCTCAAACTGTGGTTCCTGGATTCGAAAGGCTCCCAGGGTTTCGATTTCAAGTAAAATCTTCTTACATTAACTGATTTGGTCACTTTGTAGTAATATCTATCCGATTTGACTTGGTAAATAACGCTACATTTTTCTTAAATTCTATTATGACACGTGTATTCTATTCTATTATGCATTCCATATCATTTTCAAATCATTCCATATCATTCCATATCAATTCTATTATGCATTCCATATCATTTTCGCATACGGTGTTTAAAAATGATGCGGAATGCATCAAAACACTTGTTATAATAGATTTTAGAAATATTGGTATTTTCGATATAAGAAAGGAATGTATGGCTGAACGAGGAATAATTGAAAAGATTAGGAAGAGTTATTTGCGGTGGTATGGACATGTGGAGCGAATGGATAGCGAGAGAATGACTAAGAAAATATATGTGGCGAATGTGAGAGGGAAAACAAAACGTGGACGACCGAAAAAGACTTGGCACGATCAGATCAATCAGAACCTAAAATCTGGCGGTGTCAAAAGTCTGGGCATGTATGACTAGATGTATGGATGTGAAGGAGGCGAGGAGTGTATGTCAGGACAGAAGAGTGTGGCGTTCCATCCTCTCTGCCTACCCCTGCGGGGAAACGGCGTGATGGTAGTAGTAGTAGTAGTAGTAGTATTTTCCAAGAAAAACATAAATTAAAACGTTCTTATTTAACCAAATTCTCAATGAATGTCCATATGATGTAGAAATAGGCTGATCTAATCGACACTTTGTTCGTTTATAATAATAATATTAAATTAAAGAGCTTACTTACTATCATACCGCTTCCCCGCAGGGGTAGGCCGAGAAAACAGAATGCTGCGCTAACAATGTCTTTGCAAACAATCTTCGCCTCTACCATATTAATGCATCTCCTCATATGGTACATAACCGCCGATTATTCTGACTCCTGACCACGTTCAAGTATTTGAAATACTCGATGGCACCAAGTTTCCCTAGTTCTTCCTCTGCTTCCGTTTCCAACTACATTCATCTCAGCAATTTTTAGTATCGCGTGTGTTATCGTTAACGTCATAAGGTGACGCTGCAGTAGTGTTAAAAATAAAACAGTGTAAATAGTGGTATTTACCACGAAAAACTTAAATTAAAAATGGATAGATTACCACAAAGCTGACTACCGAATCAGTTAATTAGAAAAGTATTGAAATACCTGTCATCTGTCACATTTTTATTTATATAGATCACTTGAGCCAGCCAAATGCCAGGTCATAAGCGCTGGGCTGCTCAGACTTTCTTCTTCTTTTGTTTAAAAACAATAAATGTTTCATCACAAGTTGAGACACCTAAAATATCGATTTATCATCCGTAGATTGAATAATCCAGTGTCTGATGAAAGGAATAATTATAAATTCAAATAAAGCGGGACCTCTCACAGCGAGTAATTTGTATAACGAGCAAAAATAAAAGTAAAAAAGTTGCTCTCCTAAGGAGCGATATTTCGCATAGCGAGTTACAGAGAAAGGGCAAGTCCTTGTGAGCCGGGACTTCCAAGCCAGTCAAAACAAAAAATATCTGCTAATAAGTAAGATTCTGGAACAATTTTGCTCGTTGTGAGAGGTTCCACTGTATTTTTATTTGTAAGGCGCCTCCATGAAAACGTTTGGGAAGCTCTGACCCGAATAATTTGTATGCGAATATTGCTGATACCCAATACTGCGGTTATTTTATGGTTCATAGCTGTAGTTAACAACGCATTGTCATATTTAAACTTATTTTACGTATTGAAACAATGCAGTCGCTAGGAGAGAGTGTGTTCTCCAAATATTTAGAAGGCGAGAAAAATTGTCAAGCCAATTCGTGTGAAAAAAATATATATCGAAAGTATAAATATCTGATTACTTTCTTTTCTTCGTTTTTCATTAATCTCTTCATCTTGTAGAATTATCTTACACTCATCTAGTAGTAAGAAATCTTATGCGTGAAATGTACCATAGTGCGTGATGAATTTTTAAAGCGTAATGCAATAAAAATGCACGGAAAAATAGTTAAGGAAATAAAAATTCTGAACAAAAAGTGTCCTGCCTTGCATCAAAACGATATATCGCTCACTCCTTTCAAGAACGTCATAAATAAAAAAACTTGATTTTTCAGGAGAACGTTTTTAAAGTTTAAAAATATAATACAATGTTTAAAAATAAATATCAAACCATTTACTGAACTATTTACTGTGCAACAGATCTTTTTAGGTAGAACCTGAAGGTTTTTTCTCCATTTGAAAAATATTTAGAATATTTAAAAAAATAATTAAACAATGCCTTTTCTTCAAAATGCAAAAACAACACTTTCTGTCCTGTTGCGGGTAAATATTAAGTTAAAAATATGCCTCTTTTGCTGGGATACAGTACATTTTCTGGGCATTCTGAAAACATGCACAACTGAAAATTTACGATTTTTGATTTATGACGTTCTTGAAAGGAGTGAGCGATATAACATACAAAAGATGTTCGAATGGTGATATAAGAAAAGGATGAGGCTGAGATAATCATTATCGATAAAATTAAGAGAGATGTTTTAAGACAGTTTGAACGTGTGAAACGAATGAGCGCGGAAAAAACACTTTTACAATTTTACCCACGGTTGACCACCACACTATTCAAATTTTTGATATATTGGTGAAACTCTAAATTTATTTATCATTAATCTGGATTATATCCAATTAGGGGTTATAATTACATTATTTTTTGATATCTCTAAGAATATGGAAGTCTGGGCATTTACAAGGCATACGACCGTCATAGGCTCGGTTAAGTGATTACTTTACACACGCGTAACGTTCACCAATTCTACCCATGATTGACAACCACACTACTCAATTTTTTAAAACTTCTAGATATATTGATCGAACTCACAACGCAGAATCTGCGAGTTCACAATAGATATCTATGGATGAGGAAAGCTTTTATTGAGTATACCTTTTCCATTTGTATGTGAGGTCCGAATACTGGATTATATTCACATACACGAGAAACTGACAATCCATATTTGTGAACAAGTATTTGGACACACTCAAAATGTTTATTTTATTTTTTCGTTCAGTATTTCTATTACTCGGTACTAAGTAACTAACCATCACACCGCTTTCCTCATTGTGTCTTTGCAAACAATCTTTGCCTCTTTCACATTCATGCATCTCCTCATATACTCTCCTGACTCCTGACCCGGCCACGTTCAGGTATTTGAAATGCTCGACCATGCCAAGTTTAAGCTATTTAATTCGATATATTAACTTGATCTCCCACGTGTATAATAAACTGTCTCAATTCCGATGGCGTTTTATATGGACAATCTCTGCTTTGAGCCATTTGGTTACGTAAAGAGCGACCAGCCTTCGTGTCGTGTCGCCTCGACACTCGTGTGACGGCCAAGAACGGGTATCGGCAAAAGAAAACAGAAGGCACGAGTAGGTACCAACTTCTTTGCCTCAACACGGTGCCTAGAAACTAGTTGATTCACGTAAATGGTCCTCGCCAAAAGGTTACATTTCCATTTTAGCAAAAAAAATAATGTAAATGCAAATCTGTTTTGTATTCGATCGAAATCTTAATTAAAGTTGCGACAAAACGTGACCAATCCTGTGTTAAACCAATATGAAATCATTAAATCGCATCAAAACGTAACGATTTTACAATTTATTGTAACTGCAGACAGTTGGTAGAATTCCATATTGAATTGTTAGGTAATATATCCAAAATAAATATATAATTTTTTGCCATCTCATCAAAGATGAAGAAGAATATGGAAGTCTGGGCATTTACGGGGCTGACGACCGTCATAGGCTGGTTTAAGTGATCACTTTACACACGTGTAACATTCACCAATTCTACCCATTATTGACAACCACACTACTCAAATTCTTGGAAGTTCTGTATATATGAACCAATTTAGAAACCTTGTTCTTAAATCACTAGAACTTCACTAGAGACATCTATTGGTGAGATGTAAAAAAGCTTTTTAGTAAGCAGAAACTCTTATATTAGTATGTGAGGTCCGAATCCTGAATTATAATCACACACATGAGAAACGTCAGAAAATACCATTTTCATTTTTATTATTTAAGCTTATAATTTGACCAGACAATTTATTTACAACATTTTGAGTGTGTCCAAATACTTAGTATTTTGACACAATCAAAATGTTGTAAAATAAATATTTGTAAAATTATATGTACTCCTAGACTTAATAATAGCAATTATTGTTAGTATATAAGGACATTATGTAAATATTTATAGTCAGTGTTTTATAATGTCATTAGAATACGAAACGCGTCACGTATTAACATATACTTAAATAATGTAGAATTCAATCCAACAAACCTTGTTTTATTTTGGATATTTTACCCAACAATATAATTTAACAAGCTAGAATTCCTGATTACTTAAAATCCAAACAATTAAGGTCAGGTTGAAATCGGATCTAGCTGACTAACTAAACTAAACGAATTCTTTTCGCTGCCTACACTAGGGCTCTCTAGAATCTTGGTGATTTTCGAATTTTGTATTTAAGCAAATCGGTAGTGACGAGGACATTAAAAGATATTAAATGTAAATTCACAGTAAAATCGGGGTACAATTTTGTTCCACATTTGCTTACAATTTTCGTTTCTTAGTTCACAAAAATAAGTGCTTTGCAAGAAAGGTCTTTCAGGAAGCCTAGATACTTGTGTATCAGATCCAGGAATATGGTCGGCAGCTTTTTATACCTTCAGGGAAGTAGCGTGATGCTAAGTTAGTTTTTACAACATTTTTGTGTGTGTTCGAATCCTTGTTCAAACTAGCTTATGAAAAGCCCTGTAAATACAGCCACTTTCATATTTTCCTTCAACTATATTCAGATGTCAAAAACTGATTTTTTGGTATCTACATTTTCCATCCACCCTGTATCGTGTTTCTCCCATGTACTTCTAGTAACAGCTGGCTAGAAACAACCTTCCTTCGCAGCCTCTGTAACTTTCTTGAACGTGTCTCTTAGCCTGCCTAGAAGTCTGCCAACAGGTTTTCATTATTTATTTCCACTCCTATCATTTCAACGATATTCACGATATAGTATACAATTATGAATGAAAAACATACAATTTGTAAAAAAAATATATTAAGATGTTTCATATTCGAGACATGTATCGTTTAAATGAGAAAAATTAAAAAAAAAAAAACCTTATCCGCACCCAAATGGTGCATAGGGCACTGCGTCATATAAACGCAGTGTTATCTTGATCGTTTACACATGAAGGAAAGGTGATCAGCCCTCCGCTTCAGGTACCAATCCAGGGTAATAATATTGAATAAATATTACGGTGAAAAAATCACTTGTATTTATTTTACCCCCCTTGGGAATCGAACTCGGGACCTCCAGAACGGTATCCGAGCATGCTGACCATTACACTACGGAGGCAGATAAAAATTAAGTCAATAATAAAATAAAAAGAAAAAAATATTGATAAATAATATCTTATAATATAAAGCAATATAATGCTTGCTTGTCAGGTCATATTTATTTACAACATATTGAGTGTGTCCGAATACATGTTCACAAACCTGGTTTTTTTCCTCTTAAGAGTTGTTTTTTACAATTATTTGTTTGACATCTCAACAAAGATGAAGAATAATATGAAAGTCTGGGTATTTATAGGGCTTACGACCTGTTATACGCTGGTAAAGTGATCACTTTACACACGTATAACATTTACCACTCTACCCGTTATTGACAATAGCACTACTCAAATTTTTAGAACTCCTAGATATATGATCCATCTCATGACACAGTAGGTACATATGAGTTCACAACAGCCAACTATGTTGAATTAAAAAAGCTTCAATTTATTTTTGTTATTTTTATTGTTTAATTTTTAAATGTAACGTATTAAAAAATAAATACATTAATCTTTTACTTGGTAAATATAAAATTTATAAAAATCTATTATGACACGTATTTCGATGGTTTTTAATCATTATAAAAACGGTTCATAATGAATAGTAAGGGGTTTCGAGTTGTGTACGTAGTTAGAATCAATCATGGATAGAATTGTGAATGTAACACGTGTATAAAGTGATCACTTAACCAACGTATGACATGTCGAAAGCCCTGTAAATATACAGACTTCCATATTCTTCATCACCTTCGTTGAGATGTGAAAAGATTTGTTTTTAATAGACTTATTATAGTAATTATCGATTGTTTGCGAAATCATATTCGAAATGCGTTATTTTTATCATCCAATTTCGTTCAAATTTAATCGACTGTAAAACGATTAAAAAATTGCTGAGTTTCTTACTGAAAAACTTGAATTTTAGCATGCATATGAGGCGATATACAGTTGGCAGTGCATAATAAGTTACAATTACTTTTAATCCATTCATTATGCATTGCTGTTTTGAATACGGATATGGTTTTCTGTTCTGTCTGAAAAACGAGAATAAACCTCGTCATAAGGAATGCAAAACGAAAGTTCAATCGTGTTAGGGATTTAACCACGGTTCTATATACAATATAGATTGTTAAACTTCCTTGTTTTTCTAAATTCAAGGCGTTATCCCACAGTTTCCCAAACCACAGACCTATATATTTTTAACGACTACTTAATCAACAAGTTTAAACTATTATCATCATTTTAGTTTATATTCAGCTGTAGATGAATATAACTGTAGCTTTCAAAACTAGAAGTTAACCATTAATATAATACTCAGTAGTAAAAAACAAGCGTTGTCATTTACAATTTGATCATGGATTACCACAACGTGAGTGCCGAAACTATAATTTATAAATATATATATATATATATATATATATATATATATATATATATATATATATATATATATATATATATATATTTATTTATATATATATATATATATATATATATATATATATATATATATATATATATATATATATATATATTTATTTACTTAGTAAACACCACTATTTCTTAAAATCTACTGTGACTCGTGTTTCGATGCATTCCGCATCATTTATAAACACAGTAAAAATGAAAATTGAAAATGATGCGGAATGCATCGAAACACGTGTCACAGTAGATTTTAAGAAAAAGTGGTATTTCCTAAGTAAAAAATTTATTAAATATGGATAGATTTTACCACAAAGTGACTGCCGAATCAATTAATGAAATTATAAATAAACGCTCTAAGGACGATTGTGCACTACACTGAATTTTACCGTCTGGCACTTCAGTTAGCATATAAAACGTATGATTAGCTTGGATTGGCTTGAGCTTTTGTCGGTCGATCGGTGCTCTTGATCGGTGCTTGATCACGTTGCGCGTAAATTCGATCACGCTAAACTGTCGTAGTCGCTTTTATTTAAAAAAAAACCGGACTGCCGGTCGGTAAAATTCCGTGTAGTGCACTAGCGCCGTAAAGGTAAAAATCAAGTACAAGAAAGTAAAAATCGTTCTCCACATACTGGCAAAACATTGTTATTACTTGAACGTACATTGTATGGGCATTGTGGAGCAGCGCTCCAATTTCAGGTAATAATATAATGCGAATGTATGAATTCACGTAACCGTTCGTTCGTCGTTGTAGAAAGTGAATTTGACATTCATTCGCAAGTCAGAATGAGCTCGATCTGAAATTACATTCATAATAATTCCAGTAACTGTACATATCGCGTACTCTTTTCAACAACGTCATATATAAAAAACCGTCAATTTTCAGTTGTGCATGTTTTCGAAATGCCCAGAAAATGTACTATATCCCAGCTAAAGCGGCATATTTATAACTTAATATTTACCCGCTACAGGGCAGAAAGTGTTGTTTTTGCATTTTGAAGAAAATGTATTGTTTCATTATTTTTTTAAATAAACTAAATATTTTTCAAATGGAGAAAAAATATTCAGGTTTTACCTAAAAAGATCTGGTGCACAGTGAAAAGTTCAGTAAGTGGCTTGACATATCAAAATATCATTAAAAAATCCATTACAATACCATATATTATAATTTTGACGAATTATATACATATACGAATAGATGATAATTAATAAAAATAATAATAAACCCTTATCCGCACCCCAATGGTGCATAGGGCACTACGTCATATAAACGCAGAGTTATCTTGATCGTTTACACGTGAAGGAAAGGTGATCGGCCCTCCGCTTCAGGTACCAGTCCAGGGTAATATTGAATAAATATTACAGTGAAAAAAACACTTATATTTAATTGACCCCTCTGGGAATCGAACCCGGGACCTCCAGAACGGTAGCCGAGCGTGCTGACCATTACACTACGGAGGCGGACACTTACATGATGATAATTATATAAGCATAAAAGCCCTGCATCCAGTCATACATGCCCTCCGATTACGTAGACTTTTGACACCACCGCTTTTTTGACACCACTACGTTTTCCCTGTAACATGTCCACTTCTTTTATTATCTCTTAGTTAAGTTTTAATAGTTATTATAACATAAATGTGGAGTCGTTTAATTGGCTTTATTTTTATTAATGTAACTAGTTTTGTTAGTGTAATGTAATGTTATTTTTTGACATCTCATCAAAGATGAAGAAGAATATAGAAGTCTGGGCATTTACGGGGCTTACGACCGTCATGGGCTGGTTTAAGTGATCACTTTACACACGTGTAACATTCACCAATTCTACCCATTATTGACAACCACACTACTCAAATTCTTGGAAGTTCTATGTATATATATGAACCAATTTAGAAACCTTGTTCATGAATCACTAGAACTTTACTAGAGACATCTATTGCTGAGATATATATATCTTCCATATTCTTCTTCATCTTTGATGAGATGTCAAAAAATAATATGAAAATAACTCCTGTAATTGGAGATAATCCAGATTTTGTGAACAAGTATTTGGACACACTCAAAATGTTGTAATGTAATGTTTATTAATGTTAATTTATTTTATACTTTTTTTAATGTAACGCTGTACAATTCCCGAACAAATAAAATAATAAAATAAAATAAAATCTCATCAATGTTTTAGATGAATTGTTTATAATTGTGTGAATATCTTTTTTGAACGCAATAGGTAAAATGCAAGAATGTAATCAATCATGATAAAAGCATTTACACGCACTGTAGGAATCGTGCTGTATCTATCTACTTCCTTCATCGAATAATGCTTTCTTTTAATTAAATAATAACGTTACATAATACCATTATCACCTTTTGAACATCTTAAGTTCTCAAAACTAGTCTTGTTTACATCAACTAACTCTAAAGTGGTCTTATACATGTTTATTGTAACTGCAGACAGTTGGTAGAATTCCATATTGAATTGTTGGGTAATATATCCTAAATTAAACACGGTTATTGGATTGAATTCTACTTTATTTACATATATGTGATAATATGTGACGCGTTTCGTCTTATTAAGACATTATCAAACAACTGTTAAAAGTGTTTGATAATGTCTTAATAAGACGAAACGCGTCACATATTATCACATATCGCTCACTCCTTTCAACAACGTCATAAATAAAAAAAAAAAAGATTTTTCAGGAGAACGTTTTTTAAGTTTAAAACTATAATACAATGTATTAAAAATAAATATCAAGCCACTTATTGAACTTTTTACCGTGCAACAGATCTTTTAAGGTAAAACCTGAAGGTTTTTTATCCATTTGAAAAATATTTAGTTTATTTAAAAAAAATAATTAAACAATACCTTTTCTTCAAAATGCAAAAACAACATTTTCTGCCCTGTAGCGAGTAAATATTAAGTAAAAAATAAGTCTCTTTTGCTGGGATATGGTACATTTTCTGGGCATTCCGAAAACACGCACACCTGAAAATTGACGATTTTTTATTTATGACGTTCTTGAAAGGAGTGAGCGATATGTGATAATATGTGACGCGTTTCGTCTTATTAAGACATTATCAAATAACTGTTAAGAGTGTTTGATAATGTCTTAATAAGACGAAACGCGTCACATATTATCACATATATTTTAATAAAAGTAGAATTCAATCCAATAACCGTGTTTAATTTTGGATATTTTACCCAACAATTATACAAGTGTTATATTTTTATGTTCAAATCATCATGTTATTCCACAAAGTTAATGCCAAATAAATAAATATTTATTTGAAATTTATGTTTTATTTGGTATACTTATATATCTTCTTCTTTCTGTGCCACTTGTAACGAAGATCGGCGATCATCATGGCTATCTTCACTTTTGATGCTGCAGGTCGGAACAGAGATTTGGTGCTTCTGCCAAACCATTGTCGTAGGTTTTTCAGCCATGATGTCCTTCGGCGTCCTTGAGTTCTTCGCCCCTCAATCTTTCCGTTTATGATAAGGTGGAGAAGACCATATTTTTCATTTCTCATGACGTGCCCGAAGTATGCTATATGGTATATATCATTATATCTTAAAATTTAACGTGTTTCGATGCATTCCGCATCATTTTCAAACACCCTGTATAAAAAAATAATAAATAAATTAATGATGAAATTAAACTCGTCAAACTTTTATTTAACATCTCAAAATAGACCAAGAAGAATATGAAGTTTGAGTATAAACGGGGTTTTCGACCTATCATAGACTAGTTAAGTGATCACTTAACATAATTGCAATATTCACCAAGCTACCTATGATTGACAACCACAGTACTCAAAATTATGGAAATCCTTTTCGGAACTTTTATAATTAATCTTATAAAACTGTACGTATGAGTTCACAAAAACCGTATATGTTTGAGTGATAAAGTTTTTATTTTTAGGGTCTCTGATAAATAAAAGCTTTCTCAATCCAACATAGATGGCTCTACTGAAGTTATATGTACAGTGTCATGAGATTAATATTACATGTAAGAGTTATGAAAAAAATAGAGTAGCGTGGTTGTCAATCATGGGTAAAACGGTGAATGTTACACGCGTATAAAATGATCTCTTCACCAGACTATAGGTAATAAGCCCTGTAAATACCTAGATTTTCACATTCTTCTCCATCTAAAGTAAAGTTTAAGGCGTTTCTTGACATTGTTTTTATCTCTAGGGAAAGTTTTATGCCATTCTGAAAAATAAGTAGGCACAATTTGATAATGTATTTCGTGTTTGAGGCAATCAGACACCAAATCGGGCCATTATTCATCAAGTGCGAGTGGAAGTGAGGTAATAAGAGAGGGTTATGGAATGTAGTTACGTAAAACTGTAACACGTCGTTGCATCGCGTTACCGGTAAGCGAACGTGTTACTTACTTATGCGGGAGGCGATTCCAACTCACTCGACTACGATGTTGTATCATAATATCGGCGTTCATCTACATGAAAATAATATGTTGCAGGTATCTAAGCTTGAGACGATGCATCTATCGTTTTTATACGAAAGAAGGAGGAAGTCTGTGAATACCAGGACTGGGATTTGACTGGCTTAAGTGACCATATATCGGCGCTTATCTTCATCAAAATATATGTTGTAGGTATCCCAGCTTGAGACGAGGCATCTATCGCTTTTACAATAAAGACGGTGGAAGTCTGTAAATACCAGGATTGGGATTTGACTGGCTTAAGTGACCATATATCGGCGCTTATCTTCATCAAAATATATGTTGTAGGTATCTCAGCTTGAGACGAGGCATCTATCGTTTTTATACGAAAGAAGGGGGAAGTCTGTGAATACCAGGACTGGGATTTGACTGGCTTAAGTGACCATATATCGGCGCTCATCTTCATCAAAATAATATGTTGTAGGTATCTCAACTTGAGACGAGGCATCTATTGTTTTTATACGAAAGAAGATGGAAGTTTATGAATACCAGAACTGGGATTTGACTGGTTTAAGTGACCATATATAATGGTTTATCTTCATCAAAATAGATGTTGTAGGTATTTCAGCTTGAGACGAGGCATCTATCGTTTTTATACGAGAGAAGATGGAAGTCTAAGTGTCCTGGAGAATATGGCTTGGAATTCGGCTGGCTTGATTGATCACTTTATACATTTATGTAAAGTTCGCCATACTACCCATTATTGATCGTCCATATTGCATTATTTTTTGGAACTTGTATATATGCAATTGTTTTGGGTCCCTTTCACACCAATTCTACCCATGAGTGACAACCACACTGCTCAAATTTTTGAAACTCATATATGCATCATAAATATCATGTCGCTTTACGTTTGAGTTCACGGTAGCATCTATGTAAGGTTAAACAAGCTTTTATTTAACAAAGATCTTTTTATTGATGTGTATCCAAGATATTCTTGCTAATTTTTGAATTTTTCTTAATGTATACGCTTATAATTTTAGTTTGTATTGTGTTTGTTGATTATAAATAAATAAATGGAATTGAATTGCATCCATACCGGATTATTTTACAAACTGGGAGACGCCGAATTTTTACACAGCTTATAATTAATACAGGCTATGCCTAAAGAGCCGTAATACATATCATTAGAAAAAATGAATGTATGTAAAATAAAAATAATAAATTATTATTTAAATTTGAAGCACTAACTTTGTGATTTTCCATTTAGTAATTAAAATGTAACTTTGTTTTAATTTTTTTAAACAAAGTTACATTTTAATAATAAAATGAAATATGTTGAAAAAATAAAACATTGCTTTGGAAACACCCAAAAATGTTGAAAATACTTTATAACTGTTAAAAAAGACAAGACCTGGGTTCATTTCATACATTTATATTATTTTTTTTTTTGTTTTCCTGCATATTAATTTTGTATTCAAACCGAATTTTAGACTCCCATCTTAATGACGTGGTACGTCATTCGTACAGGTCATTAATTTTTCCCAACTTTTTTGGCGAAAATTCGTTACGTTAATTTGGAGAGTTTAGGTCTAAAATAATGAAGAGTTTCATCATTTTTAAATGTACAGGATGTTTGCAATTTGTAGAAGACACGTGAATCACTAGATGACCAATTGCGCAACTTACTATTTTCTTTTCTTTATATATTTAAAATGTCAAATTAATTAAATATAAGTGGTACTAGTGCCTAATCTTGGTAAAGATAGTAGTAATTACTAGTGGGATGAATTATTTTAAAAATAATAATAAAACACTTTTTAATAGCATTTTTGAGATTATTTATGTAAACACGACTAGTTTCGAGAACTACAGATGTTCTCATCAATAGATGAAGATACAAAACTATAAAATGAAAATACAATTTCGAACAACGAATTGGAGTTACGTTTTATGAGATTTTTAGTGATAGTTAGAAATTTTAAAAGAAAAAACTTTTGTATATTTTATCATAACGACTAGTTTTGGAAGCTATGCTTCTATCTTCAGGTCTAAATATAAACTGTTTATATTTAGATCTAAAGATGTAAGCATAGCTTCCGAAACTGTGTTTTCCTTTTACAATTTCATCATATCTTACCACAAAATGAATGCCGAAACAATAAATAAAATATCTGTGATGATTACTCATTTTGATAACTCTTTAAATAATAATGATCCTTGACGTTATTCTACTTTTCTAGTTTAAGAAATATTAGGTTTATAATTATTGACAATATTGTTATAGTTTTTTATTGGACACAGGATTATTTACCCTACGGATGAGATGTCAATTTGAATGTCTCTCAACTTGATAGGAAACAAATATAATTTTTACCTTTTTATGAAAGATGGAAGTCTGAGCATCTCAGGGCTTACGACCTAGTATTTAGCTGACTTAAGGGATTACTAGATATACTCGAAATATCTCCATTTTCTTCTCCTTCTAACCCTCACACGCACCCAATGATGCACAGGGCACTGCGTCGTATACAAGCACTGTTATATTGATCGTTCAATATACGAAGCAAAGCTGATCAGGCCTGTACTTCAGGTACCAGTCATGTGTAACATTAAATAAATTTTATATTGAAAAATCACTTGTTTATTTTTAGTGTTTATTTTTTACTTTTCCCGGAATCGAACCCAGGACCTTCAATGGGTCAGCCTTACACCCTAACTACTATACTACGGCGGTGAAATAAACATTATTTTTAGCAGTTATAGTTGCATGTTACTGCATATACATGCATATATTATGTGCAGTAGTATTACGTTGAAATATTGAAATGATCCAAAAAGTATGTAGAGAGTATCGTGCCAATTGCCAGAAACCTAGAATTCGACACACATCAAAATCTTGCTTATTTATTGAAATCGTGATAGAAAGCGATGACTTCAAAAGGCTTAAATATGTTATGCTCTCTTTTCAATGGCTGAAGTATTTTAGACTTTGAATTCGTGATATCTGTGTTAAATTTACTGCTAAAATATGTTTGATTTTAAAGCGAGTGTTTTTGCCTAGAATTTTTACTCATGAATTACATGAAATTATAGTAACTTTAAACATAAAGAGTAAATCCACTCACAAGTAGGCATAGGCTATGAATCTTTTAAAGTTGAAGCCTGAGTAGGGACGTGATAAACGGTGTTGCATAAGCCGCAGCTAGATTTCAGAGTCACTTGGACGTTAGGTAATTCAAAAATGTTTGATTTTGAATTTGTGATAATGCATATTGTGTAAAATTCACTGCTGAAATTTTCAAGTGTAATATTTTGGTTTCTAAATTTGTGATAATGCATATCTGTGTAAAATTTACTGCTGAAATTTTGTAATGTAATATTTTAGATTTTAAATTTGTGGTAATGCATATCTGTGTAAGATTAAATGCTGAAATAAAAATCAGAAGGAAAATTCATATGAATTTTCTATTATATCAGAAAATTAACATTCAAATACCAGTCCAGGGTGATATTTGATAATTATTAGAGTGAAAAAACACTTATCAATTTTGATCCACCCGGGTATCGACCCCAGGACCTAGGGAATGGTAGCTAAATGGGCGAGAATTTTCAATAATATTAAACTAATAAATGCTTTTCATATTATTTTTTGACATCTCATCAAAGATGAAGAAGAATATGTAAGTCTGGGCATTAACGGGGCTGACGGCCGTCATAGGGTGGTTTAAGTGATCACTTTACACACGTGTAACATCCACCAATTCTACCCATTATTATATATTCCATATTCTTCTTCATCTTTGATGAGATGTCAAAAAATAATATGAATATAACTCCTGTAATTGAAGATAATCCAGATTTTGAGAACAAGTATTTGGACACACTCAAAATGTTATAAATAAATGTTTTTGTTGAATAAGCAATTATATATATATATATTTATATATATATATATATATATATATATATATATATATATATATATATATATATATATATATATATATTTTTTTTTATATATATATATATATATATATATATATATATATATATATATATATATATATATATATATATATATATATATTTATATATATATAAATATATATATATATATATATATATAAAATACCGCTTAGAATTCTCTATTCTCTAAGCATCTAAGCTGAGTTGATAAAAAAAACTCTTCAATACTGCTATTTTCATTGGCTTTACAACGCATGGCAAATATTTTCTTACTGATTTACTTAAATAGTATAAGATCTCAAGATAACTAAAAGTATTGTATGTATTAGATCGTTAACTCTAAGACATAATTCAAAACACCATAAAATATGGTTGTTGCAAATGATAAACACTTCGTAAACACCATGTACAGTCATGATGTAAAGAAGCATCAGATAAGTCGCAAATTGAATTGCGTCAAGGTGTTATTGGTAAACGCATTTGTTCGCAAGTTACAATACATTTTACTACTCCGTTTTGTAGGTTAATAACAATTTTTATATTTATTGCGTTCTCCATTTAATATTTACGTTACGTGAATTGAATTTATTTCATATTATTTTTAGAGATTCTATTCGGTAACCGCTCCTTTTTGTTTACTTAATGTGGCTGGTCGGCTGTCCAAACTCAAAACACAGTAAGGGACATTTTTTGTATTTTTGGATTAAGTAGATTCTACTTTTATTCCTTACTTTTTTCAGTTTATGTATTTTTTTCAACCTAAGTTATTTGGATCAAATTGACAAATATTGTGTATAAGAAGCTAAAAGTACGAAATGGGATTTTTTTCTCTGTAATAGATGTATTCTCGATATTTTTGATACCTTTGTTAATGAAAATTATTATTTATTAATAATATTCCTTTCTTACCCTTAATAGAATAATTTATACAATAAAATATAAGCTCTTTAGCTTTTTCCACATATATTTTATTTGACCAGTAACTGTGTTTCGTCGTTACCGACATCATCAAACTGGGTACCAATCGGTCATCAGCCACCAGTCTGATGATGTCAGTAACGATGAAACCCAGTCACTGGTCAGTTAAAATTTATGAGGAAAAAAAGTTTTTATTTTATTATGTAAATTGCGGTTCCACCATAAAATTTTAGTACAATACTTAAATGTACTGAATAATTTATTACAATAATTGGTTCGGTAGTCACTTTTGTGGTAATATTTATAAATGTTTAATGAAATTTCTCATGGTAAATACTACTATTCTATTTTATAGTGGTAATTACAAAGTTAATGGCTTATATTGACATCTCGACGTAGATGAAAAATTAAAAATGGGTAGAGAATTCAGTACATAGTTTGTCGGATCAATTCATGAAATAAAAGCTTTTTTACATTATTTTTGAAATCTCAATTTAGACGATGAAGAAAGAATATGGAAGTCTGGGCATTTATAGGGCTTGTGACTGTCATTGGCAGGTTTAAGTGATAACTATACATACGTGTAACATTCACTATTTATACCCATGCCCATGATTGACAACCATACTACTCAAATTCTTGAAACTTAATCAAATTCGTAACACAGTGTGCGCGAGTTCACTATAACCATTTATGGTAGGATGAGGAAAGCTTTTATTAAGCAAAGACTCTTTCATTTTGTATGTGAGCTCCGAATCCTGGATTATATTCACATACTTGAGAAATGCTTGAAAACATCATTTTCACTTTATTTTAATTTGTTAAATTTTATAGATAAATATAATGTAAAAAATAACTCCTAATTGGAGATGATTCAGATTTGTGAACATGCATTTAGACACACTCAAAATATTGTAGATTCACACACTTGAAAAACGCTTGTAAACATCATTTCCATTATTATTTTTATTTATTATTTTATGTAAAAAAATAATGCAAAAAATAACTTCTAATTGGGGATGATTCAAATTTGTGAACAAGTATTTGGACACACTCAAAATATTGTAGATTCACATACTTGTGAAACGCTTGAAAACATCATTTTATTTTCATTTTTTTTAATGTAAAAAAAAAATATGTAAAAAATAACTCCTAATTGGAGATAATTCAGACATGTGAACAAGCATTTGGACACGCTCAAAATATTGTAGATTCACATACTTGAAAAACGCTTGTAAACATCATTTTCATTTTTATTTTTATTTATTATTTTATGTAAAAAAAATAATGTAAAAAATAACTACTAATTGGAGATAATTCAGACATGTGAACAAGCATTTGGACACGCTCAAAATATTGTAGATTCACATACTTGAGAAACGCTTGAAAACATCATTTTCATTTTCAATTTTATTTATTTTTATTATTTTATGTAAAAAATAACTACTAATTATAGATAATTCAGACATGTGAACAAGCATTTGGACACGCTCAAAATATTGTAGATTCACATACTTGAGAAACGTTTGAAAACATCATTTTCATTTTCATTTTTATTTTTATTTATTATTTTATGTAAAAAATAACTACTAATTGGAGATAATTCAGATTTGTGAACATTCATTTGGACACACTTAAAATATTGTAGATTCACACACTTGAGAAACGCTTGAAAACATCATTTTCATTTTCATTTTTTTTATTGTAAAAAAAAAAATATGTAAAAAATAACTCCTAATTGGAGATAATTCAGATTTGTGAACATTCATTTGGACACACTTAAAATATTGTAGATTCACATACTTGAGAAACGCTTGAAAACATCATTTTCATTTTATTTTTTTTAATGTAAAAAATAACTCCTAATTGGAGATAATTCAGATTTGTGAACATTCATTTGGACTCAGTCAAAACATTATAAATTGATTAATTTTGTTATTCTAAAATATTTGTCAGTAAAATTAGCATTACACGCCCATCAAGCAACAATAGATATGCCGCTCACGCGCGGTTGCAAATAATATATGAATAAGCAACATTTCACGGTAGATTTTGAATAACATTATTGATAATGTATTGGGTATACATATAATAGACCTACAGACGTCTGTCATTCAACTAGCGTGGAGTTAATGACCTGAAAAGCGATGGAATTGCTAATCTCTTGTGTCAACACACCTCGCGACTACAGTGGACAAGAAAACGACAAATTTTTGACATCTCAACATAGAATGAGTAAAACACAGAATAATATGGAAGCCTTGGTATTTCCAGGGCTTATAACCTATCAAAGGCTGGTGTTCCGCCTCCGTAGTGTAATGGTCAGCACGCTCGGCTACCGTTCTGGAGGTCCCGGGTTCGATTCCCAAGGGGGGTAAAATAAATATAAGTGATTTTTTCACTGTCATATTTATTCAATATTACCCTGGACTGGTACCTGAAGCGGAGGGCTGATCACCTTTCCTTCATGTGTAAACGATCAAGATAACGCTGCGTTTATATGACGCAGTGCCCTATGCACCATTGGGGTGCGGATAAGGGTTTTATTATTATTATTATCATTAAAGGCTGGTTTATGAAGGTCGTAAGGCTTGTAAAATACCCAGACTTCTGTATCATTCTTCTATGTTGAGATGTCAAAAATATAAAAATAATTTCATTAATTGATTCGGCAGTCGCTTTGTGGTAATATCTACCCATTTTTAATTTAAGTATAACTTAGTACATGATTGAGGAAATTGATTGAGGGATAATTGAGGAAAGAACGGTAAAACAAATTTATGAGGCGAAAGTAATTGGGAAAAGAAGCAGAGTTCAAGACCGAGAAAAACATGGCACGATCAGGTATGCCAAATACTTGAAAGTGGGCAGGTTAGGAGTCGTAACAATCGGCGGGTATGTATGAGGAGATGCATGGACGTGGAAGAGGCGAAGAATGTTTGCAAAGACAGAGTAGTGTGGCGTTCTATTCTATCTGCCTACCCCTGCGTGGAAGCGGCGTGATGGTTAGTTAGTTTAAGTTAGTTAGTTAGTTAGTAAATACCACTATTTATTAAAATTTACTGTGATACGTGTTTTTAAGAAAAGAGTGGTATTTACCACGTAAAACTTAAATTCAAAATTAATATAAAAATAACCACTGTTTCTCCACATAAAGTTTTTTTATTTAATCTCAATATATAAAAATATGGAAGTCTGAGTATTTACAGGGTGTACGACCTGCCATAATCTGGTTTAGCTGCCTGTCATAGAATGGTTAAGGTTAAATGAAGAAACCTAGAAACTTAAACCAGCCTATGACGGTCGTAAGCCCCGTAAATGCCCAGACTTCCATATTCTTCTTCATCTTTGATGAAGTCAAATCTCATCTTTGATGAGATGTCAAAAAATAATAAGAAACCTAGATTTGTAAATAGGGATTCAGACACACTCAAAAATAAAAATCGTATTTTCAGGCGTCTTTAAACATACAGGTAGTATTTACCTTAATATCTGTAGGTAAGTGCTTATAACTCCTTTCTTTTACTTTTCCTTTTAATGTGATCCAGTTCCTACTTACAGAAACCGGTTATACAAGTATGTATAGGTAAATAAAAGCATATAGATAACGACGACATAATGTATCGACACAGTATGAATATTTACTATTTATGTCGTTCAACCTACCATATATATTCACAATATTTTAAGTATCTAAAAAAATCTTCACAAATTCTGGATTTCCTCCAATTGAAGTTAATATTTATATCAATATTGTTTAAAGTCATTTGCCATTATTTCGTGGACTAACACGATGATTTCAATATCATATAAAACTTAACCACTTCTTTTTAAAGACCAGTTTTTGAGTTTATTAATGTAAACACGACTAATTTCGAGAACTACGTTGTTCGTTTGTGTCACCTGTTGATGAGAAAATCTATCGTTCTCGAAACTTGTCGTATTTAAATTAATAAACTCCTAAAGCGAATAAAAAAACCAATGTTTTTTATTTGTTTATTAAAGTTTCAATAATATTACATTTTAATTCCTTAGCTACACATATCTTCTTATATAAAAAATATTTGTCCGCCTCCATAGTGTAATGGTCAGCACGCTCGGCTACCGTTCTGGAGGTCCCGGGTTCGATTTCCAGGGGGGTCAAATAAATATTAGTGATTTTTCAACTGTAATATTTATTCAATATTACCCTGGACTGGTACCTGAAGCGGAGGGCTGATCACCTTTCCTTTATGTGTAAACGATCAAGATAACACTGCGTTTATATGACGCAGTGCCCTATGCACCATTGGGGTGCGGATAAGGGTTTTATTATTATTATAAAAAAATATACTAGTTATTCTGTGCCTCTAAAAAAGAAAAAAACATTAATAAAATCATATATTTGTTTAAATCATCAAAAATTTCTATTTTTATCTCAACATAGCAACATAGATGACGGAGTATATGAAAGTCTGGGTATTTACAGGGCATACGACCGATCATTGGCTCGTTTAAGTGATCACACTTTATACACGTGTTACATTTACCATTTTTCCCACGATTGACAACAACACTACTTACATTTCGGATGTTAAATTTATGCTTTAATTGAAAAAATATTGCACGTACTATTTCATCTCTCTATTATAAAAAAAACGACAAAAATATGTCAACATTTATAAATCAATATTGTTCACACTCCACACCCTATAATATAACTAAAAATACATATCGCTCGCTCATTTCAACAACGTCATATATCAAAAAACTTGATTTTTCAGGAGATCGTTTTTAAAGTTTAAAAATATAATAAAATGTATTAAAAATAAATATCAAGCCTTTTAAACTTTTTACTGTGCAACAGATCTCTTTAAGTAAAACTTGAATGTTTTTTCTCCATTTGATAAATATTTAGTATATTTAAAAATATAATAAAACAATAACTTTTCTTGAAAATTCGACAACAACACTTTCTGCCCTGTAGCGGGCAAATATTAAATTAAAAATATGCCACTTTTGCTGGGATATAGTACATTTTCTGGACATTCCGAAAACATGCACAACTGAAAATTGACGATTTTTGATATATGACGTTGTTGAAAGGAGTGAACGATATGTATAACGTATTAATTAAGATTACGTCAAATCCGGTGAAAAGTAATGACGCCACACGTTTCCTTTCCGTAAGAGCTAAAGTGAAAAGCGTCGTATATTAACTTGATATGCATAGTTTTGCCCTAGGCCATACCTAGCTGTCGCACTGTGCGGTGGTCGCACGAATACACAATATGACGAAACTGTGGACATAGCTTTAAATTTATTTATATTATCTTCTTTTTCTTCTTTCGCGTTCTGTCTTCCACTGCTGCATTGCCTCTAACGTATCCTTTAAATTTTTCGGTCTGTTGCTTTTAATTTAAATTTAACTCGGCAAATTCCACTATTCGCTCACTCCTTTCAACAACGTCATACCATATATCAAAAATCGTCAATTTTCAGTTGTGTATGTTCTCGACATGCCCAGAAAATTAAAACTATATCCCAGCAAAAGCAGCATATTTTTAACTTAATATTTACCCGCTACAGGGCAGAAAGCGTTATTGTTTTTTTTTTTTTAATATTCTAAATATTTTTCAAATGGAGAAAAAACATTCAGGTGTTACCTAAAAAGATATGCTGCACAGTAAGAAGTTCAATAAGTGGCTTGATTTTTATTTTTAATACGTTTTATTATATTTTTAACCTTTAAAATCGATCTCTGAAAAATCAAGTTTTTTATATATGACGTGGTTGAAAGAAGCGAGCGTATTGCTTAAAATTTGTGTTTCAATGCATTTCGCATAATTTTTAAATACCGTATGTGAAGCTAGATTTTAATTTTAGTGTTGAGGGATGAAGAGGGGGTTATATTAACATAAAGTGACTGACGATCAATTAATTTAAAAACACAAAGTAACCCGTAAGTGCCACACCCAAAATACCGTGTATTGTAATCACTTTTCTTATATCGGTAGTGTAAAGGCAAAGGGGTATATCTGTCTCAGACCAAATTTTACAGGAGAGCAAAAACAAACTTGTGAAATTAAATAACTCATTTGTTATATGTATTTTTAAATGTACATATCTTTATATAACTAAATTAGTATTGCAAATACAGTTAAATCCTTTATCCAGATTATGGAATACACTATTTAGACATTTTGTGGAACAAACTAAGAAAATGAAAAATTTGACAGATATACCCCTTTGCCTCTACACTACCGATATATGAATTGACTAACGCGTAATGAAGTAAAATACATCATTATCGGATTCGTTACATTCATTGTAACAGATTAAATTTTTCATCTATGTTGAGATGTCAATCAATATAAATAATTCACTTTGTAAATACCACTATTCTATCTAATAGTGGTAATTCTTTTCTTTCTTTTTTTTTTTCCATGTTCGCTCCCTAGGTGGAGCATATGGCCAACACGAGTCGTCTCCAAGTCACTCTGTCACGCGCCATCTCCTTGGCTTCCTCCCAGGTCAGTCCGGCGTCTCGAAGTTCCGCTGAGTATAGTCGGTGAATGGTCGTCAGCGGCCTTCCGGGGCGCCGGAATCCTCGGGGTTGGAAGAAGAGACATGAGGGGTTGATGCCCTCAGGTGGCATTCTAAGGACATGTCCCAACCATGTCCACCTTCTTCTCTTCAGGACTTCCAGTATGAGGGGCTGTTGAGTTCTTCTCCTCACATCGTCATTCCTGACGAAGTCATACCACTTTATACCCAGTATTCGCCTCAGGCATCTATTTTCAAAGTGGTAATTACCAGGTAAAAATTAAAAATTAAAATAAATGTATTGAATTTGATTTGGAAAACCACAAGTCATTAAAATAGTTAAATGTAGCTAGCTGTAATTATAGATTGGGAAAAATTCTACCTTTTTTGCTCTTGAATCAGTCGTTGATTTTTTGCATCGTCTTCGAAACGAAATTCTAAGGTGCCATTCCTTATATTCAATTCAACAATACGGCCGTCGAATTCCCCCGCCGGCTGCTGTTGAATTGAACTCTTTGTTTTGCTAGACGGACTCGGTGATCTATACCAAGGAAGGAATGATGAACCTTTTTTCTCAAGTGGGTCATTTAAAAAAAAAACATGTCTCGTATCACAAAGGTTGAGAAATTATAATTAATAAAAGCTTATCTTACTTTAAAATTTACTAGCAAATTTTCAAAGAACTCTTAATAAATAAAAAAAACGTAAAAAAATACAAAAATTAACTAACTAACCATCATGCATCTTCTTTGTAGACGTAGGCAGAGAGGATAGAAAGCCACAATAATCTGTATTTGCAAAGAATCCTCGTCTGATCCACATTCATGTATCGTCCTCATACATACCTGTGGATTATTCAGAACCCTAATCTTACTACAATCAAGTGTTTGAAACACTTGATCATGCAAAGTTTTCCTCGGTCATCCTCTGCTTCGATTACCAACCACAGTTGCTTCACAAATTGGGTTTACTTTTCTTTCTTCACTTATGCACATGCCCAAACCATTTCAATCCACCTTTCTTAATTGTAATATTTAAATAAAATCACAATTTGTTTGTGTGGTTATTATATCAAAAAATAATATTTTGATAAAATAGGGATATAAAAAAGGAAAAAAAATGTGTAAAAGAACTCCGACAAGACACATAAGGTGGCTTGTCTCTGAAAAAAAAAATATTTGTGGAATTATAGATTAACGTACATATTTTTGTACTTGTAAATACATATTTAACTTTTTTTTTTTCAAAACGTATTAAGTGGATAAGTCATATATACATATAATATTCCCGATGAGTAATTTATATTTCTCATTTTAGGACATGGGATTAAGGTTAACAAGACTGGAACACAAATAATAAAGTAACAAAAAAGATTTTTTCAAATAACCAAAACTAATACTAATACATGGCAAAATATTAAAACAATAAACAGGTTTAATAAATAGGCATAAGAAGCATATTTAAAAGAAATTTATGAGAAAAACATAAGGTAAGAAGCAATGAAATTAAAAAAGAATCACATCTAAAAGTTCAAACGTGTTAGATAATTATTCACTCGAGTCCATCGTTCGCCATCCCTGTTCAACAGTGTTTAGCGCGGAATACAAATGACGCCCGATAAACGATTCAACTGGCATGTCTTCAACGATGAGTGACCGCCAGCCAGGAACAGAGGTCGCCGTGTCAGAACTTTGACCTTTGGAAATAAATATATGCGTTAAACGCGATAAAAACGACATGACCGAGTCATCGAACTCGACACCCAATTTCGCAAAGTTATTAAATATTTTGATATAAGGTAAACTTAACTCATTAAATATAAGAGTTTCTGCTCAATAAAAAAGCTTCTTCGTCTCACCAATAGATGTCACTAGTGAAAATTCTTGTGATTCTTGTACAATGTTTCAAAATTGGATGATACATATATTTAACTTCCAAGAATTTGAGTAGTGTAGTTGTCAATCATGGGTAGAATTGGTGAATGTTACATGTGTGTGATTATAATCCAGGATTCGGACCTCACATACTAATATAAGAGTTTCTGCTTAGTAAAAAGCTTCTTTACATCTCACCAATAGATGTCTCTAGTGAAGTTCTAGTGATTTAAGAACAAGGTTTCTAAATTGGTTCATATATACAGAACTTCCAAGAATTTGAGTAGTGTGGTGTCAATCATGGGTAGAATTGGTGAATGTTACACGTGTGTAAAGTGATCACTTAAACCAGCCTGTAACGGTCATAGGCTCCGTAAATGCTTAGACTTCAATATTCTTCTTCATCTATATTGAGATGTCGAAAAATAATAACTTTTAAAATATTAAAAATAAAGAATAAAAGTAAATACCACTATTTATTAAAATCTATTGTGACGCGTATTTCGATGTATTTCGAATCATTTAATAACAATGTACATAAGAAAATGATGCAGATTGCATCGAAACGCTTGTCACAATAGATTTTAAGAAATAATAGTATAAAAGAAAAAGAAATTAATAGATATTATCACAAAGCCACTGCCTAATCAATTAATGAAATGTCGCTAAAAATTAAGAAAAATGTGTTGAGATGGTTTGGACATGTGAATCGAATGAGTAAAATAAATTTATGAGGCGAATAGAGCTGGAAATAAGAGCAGAGGAATACTGAGAAAAGCATAAACAAGTATTTCAAATCCCACGATGAGGTATTTAAAACAATCGACAGTTATGTCTGATGAAATGCATAAATTTAGAAGAGGCGGTGATTGTTTGCAAAGACAGATCGATTTAGCGTTCTATTATCTTTGCATATCCCTGCGGGCAACGCTGCGTGATGGCCAGTTAGGTGTAATTATAAGAATACTTATTTGTTTATTTTTTTCACCCAATTCAATGTACAAATCTAAATTTTAATTAATTTTAATATACTTTGTTTAATTTACTTTGCTTATAAAAAATTATAATTGTAAAACGAACTCCCTCTCTAAACACAAGCATCTACTTTATTAGGTAGGTAGAAACGTTAGATTTGAAATAAATTGTATATTTACTAACTTTTTTGTATTATTTAAATATGTATTTTGTTAAAAAAAAATATAATAATAATAATTCGTCAGTGTAAGAATGAGCTCGAATTGTATTTTTGAATGCTTTTGAGTAAGACTTAAATTTTAAGAAAATTTGATGAAATCGCCTTATAATGTAATACATATTATTGGAAACCATTTACGTTTAGACAGATATTAAATTTATGACCACGATTTGAGGATTCCAGAGTTGTATTTTTTGTGACTGTTATGGAATAAGTCTCGTTAATCCTAAAAATTACAACACCTTTAAAAACATTGCTATATTTTTATTCAAAAGGTATCCGGATCTACCAATAAATTAAGAGTTTTTATAGAGAGAACTGAGTATTAAAACGATATACATATTTTAATTTATTGCACGTTATTTTAAGTTTAAATTTATTACTATATTTACGTCATAATAATTAAAATTGAAGGATATATATATATATAAAACTAACTAACTAACTAACCACCACGCCGCTTTTCCGCAGGGGTAGGCAGAGAGAATAGAGCGCCACACCACTCTGTCCTTGCAAACATTCTTCGCCTCTTCCACGTTCATTCATCTCCTCAAGCATACCCGCCAATTGTTACGACTCCTAACCTGACCACTTTCAAGTATTTGTGGCATACCTGATCGTACCATGTTTTTCTCGGTCTTCTCTGCTTCTTTTCCCAATAACCTTCGCCTCATAAATTTGTTTTACCGTTCTTTCCTCACTCATTCGTTCTACATGTCCAAACCATCTCAACACACCTTTCTTAATTTTATCGATAATGCTTATCTCAGCTTTGCATTCCTTCCTTATTTCACTATTTGCACATCTATCATACATCGTTTTGTCGCACATTCTTCTGAGAGATCGCATTTCGATATATATATAAATATATATATATATATATATATATATATATATATATATATATATATATATATATATATATATATATATATATATATATATATATATATATATATATATATATATATATATATATATATATATATATATTTATATAAATATATATATATATATATATATATATATATATATATATATATATATATATATATATATATATATATATATATATATATATTATATATATATATATTTATATATATATATATATATATATACATATTATAATGAGAAAATAGTGATGTTTTGAATATTGCAAGCATTAACTTTGTGGAACATATTGATAAATTATTTCGAGAAATAAAAATACTTTGTGTTCTGATCCACTCACATTTTTATTAACCAACTAGTTTCGGCAACAACCTGTTGCCCTCTTCAGAAGAGGTTGTTGCCGAAACTAGTTGGTTAATAAAATGGGAGTGAATCAAAACACAAAGTATTTTTGTTTCTCGAAATAATATAGAATATAATGATTTTATTACAACGTATTTTAATGATGTAAATGAAAATTCACATACTAAATGTTGTAAATCTTAATTATAAAAACAATTTGATTGATAACTGTCAAATATAGAATAGATTACGGTTTATTTGTTGTTTACCAGCAAGCCCTGTGAATACCCATCCTTCTATATTCTTCTTCATCGCTGTTAAGATGTCGAAATGTAATAATAAGTAATATTTAAAGATGTCACAAGAATGACAAAGCAAAATCTTCGTAAATTCTCGTATTAAAATATGTATAAATCACACTTAATTGCATAGTCCTTGGGATTTTCAGACATATTTAAATCTTTGAATTAATTTTATATTGTAAAGTCAGCTCACGTTGTTTATAAAGCAAAACAAGGTAATTTACATACATCGCTCACTCCTTTCAAGAACGTCATAAATGAAAAAACGTTTTTTTTTCAGGAGAACGTTTTCAAAGTATAAAAATATAATACAATGTTTTAAAAATAAATATCAAGCCACTTATTGAACTTTTTAATGTGCATCATATCTTTTTAGGTAAAACTAGAAGGTTTTTTCTCAAATTTAAAAAATATTTAGTAAATTTCAAAAAATAATTAATCAATACTTTTTCTTCAAAATGCAAAAACAACACTTTCTGCCCTGTAAAGGGTAAATATAAAGTTAAAAATATGCCGCTTTTGCTGGGATATAGTACATTTTCTGGGCATTCCGAAAACATGAGCAACTTGAAATTGACGATTTTTGATTTATGACGTTCTTGAAAGGAGTGAGCGACATAGCAAGATGTTTCATTGTATTGTAGGTTATGTTGACATATCTCGACTAAAGTATCACGTAAGGCTTTATATTGCTTTTTTATTTATTACATATTATAAATAGCTGTAGCCAGCGTGTAATGATGCAAGTTCTTTGTGTTATGAATATTTTTTTATAAAACACCTTTTTGGTGAAAATTTTACTTCAGCAGGTGAAATTGTAAGCTGCTTGTATTTTCACCTGCTAATGAGAACATCTGCTGTTCTCAAAAGTAGTCGTGTTAACATTAATAAACTCAAAAGCGGTATAACACGAATGCTTAATTTTTATATGTAAATCGTCATTTTATTCCGCAAATTTAATGCCAAATAAATTAACAACATTTATTTAATATATATGAAAGCTCAGATCTTATCATTTTGCTTTTTCATAAATTTAACAACCAAGATAACACTGCGTCGATACCATGTCGAGCCCTTTGCACCATAAGGTTTTAATAATTATGATTTTTGACAAATTTTAACGATGGATTTTGATTAACGAAGGTTTGATAGTCCCAAGAACAAACAATAAATATGTTAACAACATTTTGAGTGTGTCCAAATACTTGTTCACAAAATCTGGATTATCTCCAAATACAGGAGTTATTTTCATATTATTTTTTAACATCTCATCAAAGATGAAGAAGAATATGGAAGTCTGGACATTTACGGGGCTGAAAAATCCCCGTAAATACCCAGACTTCCATATTCTTCTTCATCTTTGATGAGATGTTAAAAAATAATAATAAATATGTTAGTCGAACACTGCAATATATGGTTCTAAACATATTTTATTTGTTGCCGACAGAGGTAAAAATAAAACATGAAACAAAGGCAAAATAAAGGAATGGGTAAATGATCAAGAGTTTATTCTATGAAAATTAAAAAATTGTTTATATTTTTAATTTTTTCACTTTTTTGTGTGTATATTAGCTTAAAATTAATAAAAACCATAAATTATGTATGTAAAAAGAACTCCACCGACAATTCACACAAGGTGGCTTGGTGGGTCTCTGCAATAAAATATTAAAAATATGTTTATAAATGGTCTTTAAATAAATGTTTACAATTTAAGTAAATAAAAAAAAAATTGTGTATATTAATGTATTTTTCTTTTTGTTTCAGATATCTCCAATATCCTTCATATCATTAAGAATTAGTAATAATTTGTATAATTATTATTAAAAATAGTGAAATACTCTAAAATTAATCTTTACTTTAAAAAAATCGACTCAGAATCTAAAATCTGAATGAAGATAAAAATAAAATAACATACAAAACCATACAATCAAAAATGGTTGCGTAAACGAATCGAATCGATAAAAAAAACGCGTAAAAATATCGCTAGAATCTCAACGTCACGATACTTTGACGTTCAAAAGTGATTCGTCGATATAGCGTCTTTGTATCGAGATGACATCTGTGTGTGCGATGTGGAAGGTGTGTTTGGTCGCGTTCTTGGCGACAAATGTGATCGAGGCGCTAGAGAATGGAGTGGCGCTGACGCCGCCTATGGGCTGGCTGGCATGGGAGCGCTTCCGGTGCAACACAGACTGCAAGAATGACCCTGACAACTGCATCAGGTAAGAAAACTTCCGTTTATTCATTTTGGTCAGAAAATTATGACTTTCAGTGAGTTTCAGAGGCAGGAAGTGGCTGAAATTATCAGCAGTGCTTTTCACTCTTAAATTAAGTAAGGAAAAGTTGTTTTGAATATTGAAAGCATTAACTTTGTGGATCATATTGATATATTATTTCGAGAAATAAAAATACTTTGTGTTTTGATCCACTCACATTTTTATTAACCAAGTAGTTTCGGCAACAACCTGTTGCCCTCTTCAGTCATAAATTAAACCGTGAAGAGGGCAACAGGTTGTTGCCGAAACTAGTTGGTTAATAAAAATGTGAGTGGATCAAAACACAAAGTATTTTTATTTCTCGAAATAATATAAGGATAATTTCTTTAAATATTTTAATATTTATATTTTTCAATAGAAATAAATGACAGATTTTTGTGAGGACTTGCTGTAGCTGGTATCAAAGGTGTATGTATAATTACTGAAATTGTCAGCAGTGCGTTTCACTTAAAAAAAAATACAATACGTATTATACGAGTATTTATTTTTTTAATGTCATAATTATAATTTACATACATGTTTACAATTCTTATTAATAAAACTTTATGAAAAGAAAATTGTTTAAAAAGTGTAATTAATTACGACTTGCCCAATTATTTTAAAATTTTCACATCTTAACAATGATGAAGATTTTTTTTTATTACCTATCGTCCAAGCGACTCTAGCTACGGCTTATGCAACACCGCTTATCGTGTCCCTACTCAGGCTTCAAGTTTTTAAGTTTCATAGCCTATGCCTACTTGTGAGTGGATTTACTCTTTATGTTTAAAGTTCTATAATTTCATGTTATTCATGAGTGAAAATTCTAGGCAAAAACATTCGCAATGATGAAGAATATGGAAATCAGGGTATTTATAAGGCTTACGACCTACCGTAGACTGTGATAGTACTTTACACGTGTGTAAAGTGATCACTTAACCAGTCTATGACGGTTGTAAGCCCCGATAATTCTCAGACTTCCCTATCTTCTTCATCAATATTGAGATGTCAAATAAATATCCGGACATACTAAAAACTATAACTATCTAACTAACCATCACGCCGCTTCCAAACATTCTTGCTTGCAAACATTCTTCGCCTCTTCCACGTTCATGCATCTCCTCATGCATACCCGCCGATTGTTACGACTCCTAACCTGACCACTTTCAAGTATTTGGCATACCTGATCGTGCCATGTTTTTCTTGGTCTTCTTCTGCTCCTTTTCCCAATAACATTCGCCTCATAAATTTGTTGTAACGTTCTTTCCTCACTCATTCGTTTCACATGTCCAAACCATTTCAACACACCTTTCTTAATTTTATCGATAATGCTTATCTCAGCTTTGCATTCCTTCCTTATTTCACTATTCGCACATCTATCATAAATCGTTTTGTCGCACATTCTTCTGAGAGATCGCATTTCGACTGCATTCAGTCTACTTTCATCCTTCTTTTGCCAACTCCATGTTTCGCTTCCATACATTAGAGTTGGAACCATGACTCCGTTGTGCACTGCCAGTTTAGCTTCCGCTGATAGGTTTTTATTTGCTATAACTGATTTCAGTGCACCAATCACTTTGTTCCCAGCATTCGCTCTCCTTTCTAAAAAATATTTAATTCCATATTCTATTTTAATTTCACCAATTTCATTTTAATTTCACTATTTTAATTTCACATTAATTTCCCTAAAAAATATTTAATTCCATGTTCTATTTCATCTTTGTTGATATAAAAAATCTAAAAATAGCCTCTAAGTGGCCAAACCGAGATTTGTCCATAAGGACTTTAAACACAACAAAATGTTGTGTATTGCAATAACAATGTTATTTTTTCTAACTTATGAGTTGCCTAATAGGTAATAAAGTAAAAATATGTCATTATTGGATTAGTTACAAGGTTAAATAAGTAATTTGTTTAAATTTAGGTATAACGACCTTTGATTGATTTCATATTAAAATAATTGACTTAGTCGGTATGCCAAGGTTTAAATTATAAAACATTGTTTACAAAATAATGTGTGTAATTTTTGAATTGAGAAATTCAAGTCTTCCACTTTTTAATGTATTGTCCGTAAACAAAGAAAAATTAAACATGAAAAAACAACTGAATTAAACTTTTTTACTCGCTGGGTCCGCATTTAACAGTATGAAGGCTGTCTGGAGATCGGATTTATACTCGCCTGCATTGCTCCTGTTCTCTTATACGGCTGTGAAACATGGCACCTTACAAGGGCCCAGAGCAGCCGTGTACTAAGCTTTGAGAATAGGTGTTTGCGGAGAATCTTAGGCGTGCGGTGGTTTGACTTTGTGAGGAATGAAGAGATAAGGCGTAGGACGCAGCAAATCTTGGTCACAACTGTCAAGAAAAGGCGATTCAGTTGGCTTGGCCATGTACTCCGCATGCCTCCTGAGAGCCTTAATCAAGCTTGCCTCTTTTACAAGGCATCAGGTTCGCGCCGCCCAGGACGACCACTGCTGACAATTCGTCGGCAGTTCTCGTCAGAACTTCGGGACGCGGATCTGACTTGGGAGGATGCAAGGGAGCTGGCAGCCGACAGAAAAGCCTGGAGACAGTTTGTGGACTCCATATGCTCCACCTAGGGAGTGGATATGGTTATTATTACTATTATTATTATTATGGACGTCTCAAATAAGATGAAGGATACATTGTTTTTAATTATTTATTTACGGTTCACAAACAATGAATAACATATTACAATAAACGAAATACAGTGCAATACAAATAGTTTTTATGTTTCTCATCAAATAGATGGGAACACAACAAGCTTACAGAAACAACAAAGGTGCAGGTTAAACACATATATAAGGAATAGTAATTTGGTTGTAAAAAAAGGGTACTAACAATTAAAAGTAATGAAGTAAGTTTATATGAAATAAGATGGAAGTTTTAGCATTCCAGGGCTTTCAATTCAATTCAATTTCAATTTATTCAATAAAAAAATCATATATACATAACAAACAATTTTGTCCGCCTCCGTAGTGTAATGGTCAGAACGCTTGGCTACCGTTCTGGAGGTCCCGGGTTCGATTCCCAAGGGGGGTAAAATAAATATAAGTGATTTTTTCACTGTAATATTTATTTAATATTACCATGGACTGGTACCTGAAGCGGAGGGCTGATCACCCTTCCTTCATGTGTAAACGATCAAGATAACACTGCGTTTATATGACACAGTGCCCTATGCACCATTGGGGTGCGGATAAGGGTTTTATTATTATTATTATTAACAAACAATATTCAAGGCGTATATATTAAAAGTAAGCAAGAAGACTTAAAGGTGTAGAAGAATCCCGCTTCGGAAAACTCCTTCGGACACATGGAACAGATCAATATCCAATGTGATATTGTTCAACATAGCGGCTTATAAGCTGACATAAGTGATTACTTTATACACTTGTCTAACGTTCCACATTCTGTCCATTATTGAACATCCATATTGTTTTTTTTTTAAGTTTTATATAAATGTACTGTTGTAGAATTCCGATTTCATATATTTCTCACGAGAAAATTATAAAGTAGAGATTTGATGCAGACCTGTTTGAATCCTATCGCTCACTCCTTTCAAGAACGTCATAAATAAAAAATCGTCAATTTTCAGCTGTGCGTGTTTTCGGAATGCCCAGATAATGTACTATATTCCAGCAAAAGCGGCATATTTTTAAGTCAATATTTACCCACTACAGGGCAGAAAGTGTTTTTTTTGCATTTTGAAGAAAAGGTTTTGTTTAATAATTTTTTGAAAAATACTTAATATTTTTCAAATGGAAAAAAATCGTCAGTTTTCAGCTTCGGAATGCCCAGATAATGTACTATATCCCAGCAAAAGCGGCATATTTTTAAGTCAATATTTACCCACTACAGGGCAGAAAGTGTTTTTTTTGCATTTTGAAGAAAAGGTTTTGTTTAATAATTTTTTGAAAAATACTTAATATTTTTCAAATGGAAAAAATCGTCAGTTTTCAGCTGTGCGTGTTTTCGGAATGCCCAGATAATGTACTATATCCCAGCAAAAGCGGCATATTTTTAACTCAATATTTATCCGCTACAGGGCAGAAAGTGTTGTTTTTGCATTTTGAAGAAAATGTATTGTTTAATTATTTTTTTAAATGTACTAAACCTTTTTAAAAGGGAGAAAAAACCTTCAGGTTTTCCCTAAAATGATTTGTTGCACAGAAAAAAGTTCAATAAATGGATTGATATTTATTTTGAATACATTGTATTATAATTTTAATCTTTAAAAACGTTCTCCTAAAAAATCAAGTTTTTTGATTTATGACGTACTTGAAAAGAGTGAGCGATATGCTAAAATAATCCTTACATATGCATTTCTAAATTCTCTCACAATTCATCTCACATAACACAAGAAAGCACCTCCCAGCAAAGCACATAAATCACAATTAACACACTGTATTTGACGTATATAGAACAAGATCCAAAACACAGAAACAAATTTAACAAAACTAATACATAGCTCATTTGGTCAAGTAACTATGACACTCTCCCTATCATTCATCGTTCACTTTGTGTAATACCACTTTTAAAAACACTTATTCGTGAGAACTATGATTTATATGCAATAAAGTTGTACAATCTGCTTCCATTTTTCATAAAGTCATAAAAAATAGAAACTAAATATTTAAAAAAAAAACTATTCGTTAATGGATAATGAAAGTGGGTAGATCTGAAACATATAGCATCAATCGGGCATGTCATATTTTATTTTATCTTTATTTATTCCGGAATTGTACAGCTTACATATAAAAAAAGATATAATAAACAATAGTTACATTAACAATAATAAACATTACATTACATTAACAAAAACAGTTACGTTAAAAAAGAAGCCAATTAAACAATTCCACATTTATGTTATAAAACTATTAAAAAACATTCAGAGATTTAAAAAAAGGGTATGATATTAAATAATAGATTTAGCAGGAAGGAGAAGCATTCTAGCATAGTATTTGATTGCGTTTCATAAACAATTTTCTTTAATATAGTTTTATGAGCAAGTATTGTAAAATGTGCCCTCGCCATAATTTAGTTACTTCCAAAAAATAGATTTATTTCAACAATGGCACAGATTGTTTAGTAAAAAAATCTAACATATTTTACTTTTGAATTATTTATGTTGAAATCGTGGTATTTCCCAAAGTCCTAGTAGCCAAAGGGTTATCTTTACTTTCTCGGGTAACTCTTTCTATGACCGCTGTAACACTGTCAGTTCTCGCTATTTGAACCGTATGCATGGCACCTATTCACTTAGTTGAATACATTCGACACGCAGTAGGAAACCCAATGCAATATTCCGTATATAATTATAATGAGGGAAATTACGTTGAAAACGACAGAGCGAATGATTCGGTTGACCAGTTATATAGCAGTAGCAAGAGAAGATCAAATAATTTGGACAGTTTGGATTTTCAATAAAAATATCTTAAATACGATAAATCGCAATTTTATTTTCTTGAAACCCATGTTTGATTTTACTAATTGATTTTTTTGGTTACAACACCGTTTTTGTGTTGAGTAATAAGTTTTTATCGAAATGAATATATGGTTTTGAAAAGAAAAGAGTTATTGAAAGGTAAGGAGTTAAAAAATGTAAACATGAATTATAATATATATATATATATATATATATATATATATATATATATATATATATATATATATATATATATATATATATATATATATATATATATATATATATATATATATATATATATATATATATATATATATATATATATATATATATATATATATATATATATATATATATATATATATATATATATATATATATATATATATATATATATATATATATATATATATATATATATATATATATATATATATATATATATATATATATATATATATATATATATATATATATATATACATATGTATATATATATATATATATACATATATATATATATATATATATATATATATATATATATATATATATATATATATATATATATATATATATACATATGTATATATATATATATATATATATATATATATATATATATATATATATATAAATATATATATATAAATATATATATATATTTTTTTTTGGGGACAACACGTCTAGCTTCTCGCGCAGCCGGTCGCGTTCTGAATTTGTACGTTTGAGATCTCACCCTTAATGTTAGAGAAGACCAATAATTTGGACCGCTCGGATTATCTATAAAATCAACCTTTTTTTAATATGAACGCACTTTTATTTGTCAATCATGGGTACAAACCAGCCTACGAGAAGTCGTAAGCCCTTGAAATATCTTTATTCTACATTATTATTCATACATGTTGAGATATCAATATAAATGTATTCAATTTGATTTAATGCTCCCACGAAAAACCACAAGTCATTCAAATAATGAAATGTAGCTGTAATTATAGACTAGAAATATCTCTGTGACTTTTTTGTTCTTCAAGCAGTCATTGATTTTTTACAACGTCTTCGAATTTAATTTCTAAGGTGCCATTGTCGATATTCAACTCAACAATTCATCCATTGAATTTAAGCCAATCGCGGTTACCACTATACATGTAATTTAACACATTGCATTTGATGTGGAAAAAAATTAAGTATTAAATTTTATTCAGGAATAATTAGGGAAAAATATTGATATCAACCAAAAAAACATGCATACCTATCGCCTTTAATTATGACCTTATTACCTCTAATTCGGAAACCGATTAGAAAAATGTAAATGAATTTTTTTTTAAATTATGAATGGGAGAAATTTTTGGATCTCTCCTCGTAGAATCAAATGACCAAAAACCATGAAAAAGGTAGACAATTTTGTCCCTTCGACCGTATCGCTACTATGTTCATTTTGCCATCTGTATCTAAAGTTTATCTTTCAGCTTTCATCTTGTACCCTGGTCGCAAATACCGAGGAATAATTTTTACTAACAAAATTTTCATCCAAATTAGACCTGGTGAATCTATCATGCCATTATGTAACTCAGTTACCTATATCGGCTGATAAAATCATCCAGTTTTATTCTTGTACCCTGGTTTCAAATAACGAGAGATAACCTATTTATTTTGAGATTTTCTTTTACAAATTAAACCTGATTCTTTCATACAAAGAATCATTAAGTATATGTGATTCTTTCATACCATTATATGTAGATCATTTACTTATATTGTCTCATTGAATCATCCAGCGTTCTTCTTGTACCCTGGTCGCATATAACGAGAAATATATATATTTTTAAATGTATGTAAGTATAGTTACAATGTACTTTGTCCGCCTCCGTAGTGCAATGGTCAGCACGCTCGGCTACCGTTCTGGAGGTCCCGGGTTCGATTCCCAGGGGGGGTCAAATAAATATAAGTGATTTATTCACTGTAATATTTATTCAATATTACCCTGGACTGGTACCTGAAGCGGAGGGCTGATCACCTTTCCTTCATGTGTAAACGATCAAGATAACTCTGCGTTTATATGACGCAGTTCCCTATGCACCATTGGGGTGCGGATAAGGGTTTTATTATTATTATTATTATAGTTACAATATTTTTTAAATAGTTTAATTATTTTCTAGACATTTCTTTTTTGACAGTTTTAAAATTCGTTACGCTGTTCTTTCCAATAAAGAGACTAAGCTCTTATGCTTGGAGAGACATTTTCATATATTTTTTTATTGTTTACGTTTGTGAGTGATTTAATTTATTTTTGTTACTGATTAACATGTATATAAGGCATTTAATTAATTTTTTAGTTCAACTTTTTTTATATATGTAGGAAAGTTATTAAGGTATTCGGTTCCCAAATATTTAAAAATCTGTTGGAATTGTTTCGTAGTGCATTTTGGTATGGTAAAACAAATTTATGAGGCGAATGTATTTGGAGAAAGAAGCAGAGGAAGACCGAGAAAAACATGGCACGATCAGGTGTGCCAAATACTTGAAAGTGGTCAGGTTAGGAGTCGTAATAAACGGCGGGTATGTATGAGGAGATGCATGAACGTGGAAGAGGCGAAGAATGTTTGCAAAGACAGAGTGGTGTGGCGTTCTAATCTCTCTGCCTACCCCTGCGGGAAGCGGCGTGATGGTTAGTTAGTTAGTAATGTAAAGTCATTTTGGTATCTCGAAGATGGACTTTTCGTTAGATTCAAGTATTTTTTACCCTTAAATAGTCGAAGATTTGCTATTTGAAAATAGTTTTTACTTCTGGGACTTGGAATATTGATAATAATAATCTTATTTCGAGAAATAAAAATACTTTGTGTTCTGATCCACTCACATTTTTATTAACCAACTAGTTTCGGCAACAACCTGTTGCCCTCTTCAGGGTTTCATTTATTACTAGTAATAAATGAAACCCTGAAGAGGGCAACAGGTTGTGGCCGAAACTAGTTGATTAATAAAAATGTGAGTGGATCAGAACACAAAGTATTTTTATTTCTCGAAACAATATATCAATATGATCCACAAAGCTAATGCTTTCAATATTCAAAACATAATAATCTTTTTACATATTTTTTATCCAAATTAGATCTGGTGAATCTATCATTTCATTATGTAACTCGGTTACTTATAACGTCTGGTTAGACACGCATGGGTTCACAAATGGAGAGAATTTTAATTCAAATTTCACGCTAAAGCCGGCAAAAAATGACACTTTCTCTCATAATTTCAATTAATTTAGCTAGAATTATTGCGTAACGATAATTTGTTTTCATTATCGTTTGGAAATCGTCGAGAAGAGGTGGCATTTTATTCGAACTTTACTAACTAACTATCTCAACATAGATGAATGAATTTTCATCTGGGCGTTAACAGGGCTTATCACCTGTCATAGGCTGGTTTAAATTATCTTAACTGACTCGCAGGAGTCAGTTAAGATACACCACAAAACTCTGTCTTTGAAAACATTATTCGCCTCTTCCAAATTCATGCATCTCTTGATACATATCCGCTGATTATTATTACTGATTTTTTTTAAATATACATATTGTACATGTGCTTTATTACAGGCAGTAGACAGAGAAAACAGAACGCCACACCAATCTGTCCATGTAAACAATCATCGCCTCTTCCACATTCATGCATCTCCTCATACATACCCGCCTATTATTACGACTCTTGACCTGACCACATTCAAGGTTTTCAAAGAACTGATGATACCAAGTTTTTCACGGTCTTCATCTGCTTCTATTACCAACCAAATTTACCGTGTAAATTTGTTTTAATATTGTCATTCACTCATTGGATTCACGTGCCCAAACCATCCCAATACACCTTGATTTGAAGTTAATTTCCAATTGTGTTAACAAAAGTGTGTGTTTAGAAATTTTATATTTACTCCGCATAAGAATTTAAAAAAAAAAAAAACTATTTTATATTTTAAAAATCTGTCATATCACTCACTCCTTTCAAGAACGTCATAAATCAAAAATCGTCAATTTTCAGTTATGCATGTTTTCGGAATGCCCAGAAAATGTACTATATCCCAGCAAAATAGGCATATTTTTAACTTAATATTTACCCGCTACAGGGCAAAAATTGTTTTTGCATTTTGAAGAAAATGTTTTGTTTAATTATTTTTTTAAATAAAAAATCTTCAGGTTTTACCTAAAAAGATCCGTTGCGCAGTAAAAAGTTCAATAAGTGGCTTGATATTTATTTTTAAAACAATGTATAATATTTTAATATTTTATTTTAAACTTTAAAAACATTGTCCTGAAAAATCAAGTTTTTTTAATTTATGACTTTCTTGAAAGGAGTGAGCGACATGAGAAACGCCAGAAAATATAATTTTCATTTTTATTATTTTACCTATATAGTATAGTATATTTTTTATTGTTTTTATATGTAAAATAACTCCTATAATTGGAGATAATCCAGATTTGCGAACAAGTATTCGGACACGCTCAAAATGTTGTAACAATTAATACATAAAGTAGAAGAAGAAAATTGGTGTGGTTAGTGACTTTGCCCACTTGCACTTTCAGCGACCGCTTGTTCCGCACCATGACCGATCTGCTGGTGTCGGAGGGCTACGCCAGGGCGGGCTACGAGTACATCAACGTGGACGACTGCTGGCTCGAGAAGGAGAGGGACTCCTACGGCCAGCTGGTGCCCGACCGCGTGCGGTTCCCGTACGGCATGAAGAGCCTGGCCGACTATGTGAGTGTACCTTAACCCTTTTTTATACGCCTTTTTACAACGAATCGATCGCACAAGACGATTTTATTTTATTTTGAATTCTCCTGCCCGTTATATATTTAATATAACGAACGGGCAGAGAGAATTTCAGGCAACCTATAAAAAATTAAATGGAATCATCTATTGGTGAGAATAATAATGGGTAAAATTGGTGAATGTAACAAGTGTGTAAAGTGATCACTTAAACCAGCCTATGACGGTCGTCAGCCCCGTAAATGCCCAGACTTCCATATTCTTCTTCATCTTTGATGAGATGTCGAAAAATAATAGCAATAAATCAGTCAATATTTTGCTTAATCCGTCTAATCTAAACAATTGTTTGATACGCATTAACATTTAGGCGTTATTGTGTCCAGAGTCTGTTGTATCGTTTGGAAAGGCATATCCATAAATTAAGAGCAAGGTTGAACACTTGTTATCCAAGCAAAAAGAGTGTTGTGACGTTCACAATGCTTTTACCATCGAATCTACTGATTTTATCATATTATTTTTCGACATCTCATCGTAGGCTGATTTCAGTGATCACTTTCACCAATTTTACCCATTTGATAACCACACTACTCAAATTTTTGGAAGTTCTATATTTATGAACCATTTCGAAACATTGTTCTGTAATCACTGGAACTTCACTATAAACATCTATTGGTGAGATGAAAAGAAGCCTTTTATTGAGAAGAAACTCTTATATTGGTATGTGATGTCCGAATCCTGGATTATAATCATATACATGAGAAATGCCAGAAAATATCATTTTCATTTTTATTATTTTAGCTTATTCATTCAAACCCTTTTTGCAGTGCCCTATGCACCATTGGGGTGGTGCAAAGGGCACTGCATTATAAACACAGTGTTATCTTGATCGTTAACACACCAAGGAAAGGTGATCAGCCTTCCGCTTCAGGTACCAGTCCAGGGTAATATTGAGTAAATATTAGAGTGAAAAAATCACTTTAGTTTATTTGGCCCCCCCTGGGAATCGAACCCGGGACCTCCAGAACAGATTTTAGCTTATAATTTGATATATATTATTATTATTTCTGTGACATCAAATGTGTGATCAAAATATTGGTTGATTCTCGAGATAATTGTAGAATATGTCGGTTGTCTTTCAATAACTGAAGAGTAATAAAATTATGTATTATTAATACTTTTTTATTTTTTTACAAAAAAGTTAATAAAATTGTTAAATAACCACTCACCGAGATTTTTATGTCTACCGGTTTCGAGACGTACCCGTCTCTTTGTCAGGACAATCACTAACACAGCATGCAAACAATACTACCCTTCACCACCATAGCACCATTTACACACTCAAAACTACACAAAATGTCTAACACATGCGATTTTTGGTCGACCCGAAGACCAACATGCACCATAGTTTTCAATACAGACATGCGTTACGAGCCGAGAGAAAAAAATGACTTATTACAAAGTAAATGCTTTAAATATTAATAATATAATTAATAATTACGTTTAGGATGAAATTAAAAAATAAAAAATAAATATTTTAATTGGATATACGTTCTTAAAAACAATATCTTTACGTGATAGGTACAATGGAAAAAGCAAATTTGTAATCAGATTCCATTTCTCTTTCAAACGACGACGATACATTTGACTACACTTTTGTTGATAATTTTATGTATCGATCCAACAATAGCACTTAAGGCTGAGATCTTAAATGTTCAAATTCAAAACGCAACCGGCCGCGTTAGGTGCTAGATGCACACATTTTTTTAGAATATATTTTGGAATTTGACATTAATTTAAAAGAGAAATATTTGTGTTTTTATTATTCGTGTCCGCCTCCGTAGTGTAATGGTCAGCACGCTCGGCTACCGTTCTGGTACCCGGGTTCGATTCCCAAGGGGGGTAAAATAAATATTAGTGATTTTTTCACTGTCATATTTATTCAATATTACCCTGGACTGGTACCTGAAGCGGAGGGCTGATCACCTTTCCTGCATGTGTAAACGATCAAGATAACACTGCGTTTAAATGACGCAGTGCCCTATGCACCATTGGGGTGCGGATTTTATTATTTATTATTATTATTTGAGAAATACCACAATTTCACACTTCTGTGAGCCTAAGCGGCTCATTATTAGAAATAGGCATCAAATTGTGGTAGAGTGGGTTCGAACCTAGAAACTCTGACTCAAGAGTCCGCAACACTAACCACGGGACCACAAAACACCAAAATATTTTTAAAAAAATTTTAAATTCCTTACTATTCAATCATTTTTTTTTTCAAAACATTATATTCATTTCTTATAAACTTATTATTTTCAATACAAAAACAGTTTTTGGGCAAAAAATTAAATGACGTCAAATATTACATTATTTTTTGACATCTCATCAAAGATGAAGAAATAAAAAAAATAAAAAGCTTAATAAAAAGCTTCTTTACATCTCACCAATAGATGTCTCTAGTGAAGTTCTAGTGATTCAAGAACAAGGTTTCTAAATTGGTTCATATATAAAGAACTTCCAAGAATTTGAGTAGTGTGGTTGTCAATAATGGGTAGAATTGGTGAATGTTACACGTGTGTAAAGTGATCACTTAAACCAGCCTATGACGGTCGTTAGCCCTGTAAATGCCCAGACTTCCATAGTCTTCTTCATCTTTGATGAGATGTCAAAAAATAATATGAAAATAACTCCTGTAATTGGAGATAATCCAGATTTTGTGAACAAGTATTTGGACACACTCAAATGATGTAAATATTATATTGGTTTAAGGAAAATCAAGTTACGATTTTTCGTATTTTCGGCTTTAATGCTATATGGTAATAACTACTACTACTACTACCATCACGCCGTTTCCCCGCAGGGGTAGGCAGAGAGGATGGAACGCCACACTCTTCTGTCCTGACATACACTCCTCGCCTCCTTCACATTCATACATCTAGTCATACATGCCCTCCGATTACGCAGACTTTTGACACCGCCAGATTTTAGGTTCTGATCGATCTGATCGTGCCAAGTCTTTTTCGGTCGTCCACGTTCTGTTTTCCCTCTCACATTCGCCACATATATTTTCCTAGTCATTCTCTCGCTATCCATTCGCTCCACATGTCCATACCACCGCAAAGAGCTCTTTCTAATCTTTTCAATTATTCCTCGTTCAGCCTTACATTCCTTTCTTATATCTTCGTTTTTAATTCTGTCATACAATGATTTTCCACACATTCGTCTGAGGGAGCGCATTTCAACAGCATTCACTCTGCTTTCATCCTTCCTTTGCCAGTTCCATGTTTCGCTTCCATACATTAGTGTCAGTACTAGCACGCCGTTGTGAACCGCTAGCTTGGCTTCCATGGACATATTCTTATTCCCAATCACTCTGTTAAAAGCACCATTTATTCTATTTCCTGCATTCACTCTTCTCTCAATATCTTAATTCTCAATATATTTTCGGCTTTAATACTATATAGTAATAAAGTTGACTTTAAACTAAATTGATTATTTAATAATATGAAGACGTGACCATAAAATCGTTTAGTGAAAGTTGGTCCATAATTTTTTTAACGTTTTACAAAATGTCGTATATATATATATAATTACGTCTAGTTTTAAATTAAATTCAAATATTTGAAATTTAAATGGTTAAGCAACTGTTCTCGCCAAATAAAATATCGAGTTTCGGTGGTCCGTTATCATTAATATTGCGAAATCAATTTATCACGGGTTATTTAAAAGATGCAGTGATTTTTTAACACGGTGTAATAATTCTTCAATTCAAGTTATAATTATATAATTCATAATATATATATATATATATATATATATATATATATATATATATATATATATATATATATATATATATATATATATATATATATATATATATATATATATATATATATATATATATATATATATATATATATATATATATATATATATATATATATATATATATATATATATATATATATATATATATATATGTATATATATATATATATATATATATATATATATATATATATATAAATGTATATATATATGTATATATATATATATATATATATATATATATATATATATATATATATATATATATATATATATATATATATATATATATATATATATATATATATATATATATATATATATATATATATATATATATATATATATATATATATATATATATATATATATATATATATATATATATATATATATATATATATATATATATATATATATATATATATATATATATATATATATATATATATATATATATATATATATATATATATATATATATATATATATATATATATAAATGTATATATATATGTATATATATATATATATATATATATATATATATATATATATATATATATATATATATATATATATATATATATATATATATATATATATATATATATATATATATATATATATATATATATATATATATATATATATATATATATATATATATATATATATATATATATATATATATATATATATATATATATATATATATATATATATATATATATATATATATATATATATATATATATATATATATATATATATATATATATATATATATATATATATATATATATATATATATATATATATATATATATATATATATATATATATATATATATATATATATATCAGTGGCGTGCCTAGGGTTTACCAGTAAGGCAAGCCCATTATTTTTCACATTCGTGAATACATGATGAACCTATAATTTCTTCACCTCATATCATTCCCAGTATAGTAAGCACCCTGAAAGTATTATAAAAATAAACAATGTATGCTAATCATTGTAAAAATGTGCATACATGTAACTTTTGTAAGGTTTAGCCATCACCTTGAAATAAAGAAAAAGTTCACTATAATAAAATATCATCCTCAGATATCAACCATCACCAATAAGTACCATCACCATATAATGGCATGCATAGTGTTTAATAATCATCATCGGAATCCATAGATATGTATACATACAACAATAATGGTTGATAAAAGTATATATGGTATGTTTATCAATTTTGATAGGATTTAAAAAAATAATAACCCTAAAAAACATATTTGCTCAAACCTTTTTATGAATTATGAATAAAAGCTTTCGAGAATTATTTATCATACAAATGAATTTGCTTAAATGTTATAGAATAGCAATATACACATATTTTAAATTAGTGAAAAATACCCCCGCAACGTACTGAAACATTTTTATTTGTATTCTAAAGCGAACCGCCTATCTTTTTTCAAAAACGATTTTATAATATCCTCATAAAAAGTCACTGAATGTTTGAGATTTGCTAATAGTTTTTTTCTATGGCAATCATAGAGAGTTCGGAAAGGCGATTTTGTCCTTGTGTATTTCTTAAGTACGTGTGTATTCGTTTTAATGCTGAAAATGCGCGTTCTGCTGAAGCACTTGTAGCTGGTATAGTGATCACCAAATGAGTTAACTTTAGCAACTCTGAAAATGCATCTTCAAGACTATTTTCGTTGATAAAATCTATAAGCTGAAATACCTTAAGATCCTTCAAGTCCGAAGAAGAGTACAGGCATATTAATTGATTTTTTAATTATTGTTTATCAAAATGAATACCGTAGTGAAATTCTAAAGATTCTAATTCGTCAGTTGGAAAATTCAGTTTATATCTGTCGTAAAGCTTGTTGTTGAGCAATTGAAAAAAATGAAGTTTGAATATTTCAGAATATCTGTCATTAATTTCGGAAGATATGTTATCAATAAGTTGGATGAAAATTCTTTTGTATTCCGTACGAGCACACGAAACATTTCGTCTTAAGCGAGGGGCAGTATTGTTTTGAGATGCAATGACATATATTTGATCAAATTGCGATTGAAAATCCGTACTCAACCAGTTATGAAATTCTTTTATCTTATTGCTGCAGTAACCCACGTCGATTTGCGATTTTTGTATGATATTATATAAACTATCGGTTTTTTTAAATATTATGTGAAATACTTGTAAAAAAAAATTAAAATTAAAAGATTGTAAAGAATTATAAAAAGATTCCACCGACAAATTTGTATCGCCTTCCCATTGCTGAGGATTGTCAGCCATTTCACTAAATAAGCCAATTAGATTATTTTTTTGTTCAAATATAATATTTACAGTACGCGATGAGTACGCCCAACGAGTAGCAGAAATGTGTGGTATTTTTTTATTGCAAAATTTATCATAATGAGCGGATCTTTTTGTACTGTTGCTAAAAAAATGAACCAAAGCCTGAACAGCAGAAAAAATTAACTTATTTCACCAATTCTGCTACAAGACTTGGATAAAACTAGATTTAATATATGGGCATTACACCAAATATAAATAGCCTGAGGACAAAACTCTTTCATTTTTTGTTGCACCCCGTTTCTTACCCCAGACATGACGTTCGCGCCATCGTAGCTTTGCGCGACTAATTTATTTTTGCAGTCATAAATATTTACGTAATGCATGATAATCTCGGCAAGTACATCTGAGGTTCGATTTTCGGATACATCAATAAATCCTAAAAATCGATCATGTATATCATTTCCAGAGAAATATCTAAATATCATACATAATTGTTCTTTATTACTAATATCTGGCGTCTCATCTATAATTACTGATACAAAAGTGGACATTTTTATTTCCGATTTTATTTGATTTCTCATTACTTCCGATACGCTGCAAATAATATCGTTTTGTATTTTATTAGAAAGGTAACTAGGACCCTGTTTGTCGCTTTACTGCATATGTTTTTCTAAAACAAGATTATATTTAGACAACATTGAAATGAGCTCTAGGAAATTTCCTCTATTAAGTGATGTTTCGGATTCATCGTGTCCCCTAAAAGCGAGTTCTTGCTGAGCTAAATAGCAAACAACATCGACTAACCGCTGAAAAACACTTCGATTATGGTTTACTTTTAAATTATGTCTAGTTACCTCCTCAGATAATTGCAGAGATATGGATGTTTCTATTCTATGTTTACCGAAATTATGGAAACTTATTACAGCGTTCAAATGCTTCTGTGTATTTTGATGTCGTTTTATGGCGTTTGTTAAATTGTTTAAATCATCATAACCGGATGAATTCCACACATTTTTGTCATTAGAAAAAAAAACGCAATACCAACAAAATAATTTATTAATATGAGAGCAACCGGCAATCCATCGAGTTTTGTATACTGACCGATTAAACTTCCTTTTATGCGATTTAACAGTTTGCGATATATTTAAATTGGGAGTAGGTCTTAGAGATGTAATCATTTCTTTTTTTTTAATAAAATTCAAAGCGCTAACCTTTCCATTATGAAGTAACTCTTTGAAACACTTTAAATCACTACAAGGAACGACATCGGCCATTTCCGAACTCATTATGACGTATGAATACGTAAGGAAATAATTAGATAATTTCCAATAATAAATAAATATGTACTAAGTGCAGATTAGGCAAATAATCAATGAATAATAATTGACTCAAATACAAAGGCATAAAAGTCGTTGAGAATAGTTTGACAGATAACCATTATGAAATACGTTCGATACGATTGCAAATTCTGCAGCACGTGCGTGTGGCTAGGTTCAGGCCAATAGAAGCTGGCTTCCGAATTTCATACAAAATGCCATATATGTACCTACTATTTTATGGTTAGAGTTATATTTTTTAAGCAAAAATATAAGACAATTGCCGGAACCAGAAGCCCAAATTGAAGCCAATGAGAGCGAGCGAGATGGCTAATCTTGTATCGCCTGCACCTGCAACAGACAGGGCGAAAGCCGAATGTTTACACTCGGCTATCTCGGGTAGTACGAAAAAGCGCGCGATAATTTAAAAACAGGCATGCATTAATTATGTATTTTTAATCATTTAGTCTAGATTTAGTCATCTTTATGTGGAGTTGTTACGCAAGCCGGGCTTTTGGGCTTCTAGGGAAGGTCCGCCACTGATATATATATATATATATATATATATATATATATATATATATATATATATATATATATATATATATATATATATATATATAACGTGGTAATATTTTTCTTTATAAATTGGGTGTAAATAATATGTAAAGTGGGTGTATAATAATAAAATAAACAATGTGTTGCTTTGTAATTAAAGAAACGACAATAAAAGTTTATTCTTAATTAATCTTTACAATAATTTTTATATCTATCTGATTCTGACAGTTAATAATATTATATTTTTTCTATCGGATCTCTTTTGTTTAATTCTGTTCGACGCATGCGACATCTGGTGGTAGAACTGTTTTATGTAGGTACTATTTGTATGTACTTAATAAAATGTATAGGTAGGTACCTAGTTATTTTATTACATATATATATATATATATATATATATATATATATATATATATATATATATATATATATATATATATATATATATATATATATATATATATATATATATATATATATATATATATATATATATATATATATATATATATATATATATATATATATATATATATATATATATATATATATATATATATATATATATATATATATATATATATATATATATATATATATATATATATATATATATATATATATATATATATATATATATATATATATATATATATATATATATATATATATATATATATATATATATATATATATATATATATATATATATATATATATATATATATATATAATTACGTCTAGTTTTAAATTAAATTCAAATATTTGAAATTTAAGTGGTTAAGCAACTGTTCTCGCCAAATAAAATATCGAGTCTCGGTGGTCCGTTATCATTAATATAGCAAAATCAATTTATCACGGGTTATTTAAAAGATGCAGTGATTTTTTAACACGGTGTAATAATTCAATTCAATTTATAATTATATGGTTCATATGTAATTTGTATGGTATAATTGTTTCATCACCTGCTATATAATTAAATTTCTTTTTCAATATGTTTAAATATTTTTATATGTTTTATTGTTTTTGTCCGCCTCTGTAGTGTAATGGTCAGCACGCTCGGCTACCGTTCTGGAGGTCCCGGGTTCGATTCCCAAGGGGGGTAAAATAAATATAAGTGATTTTTTCAAGGTAATATTTATTCAATATTACCACGGACTGGTACCTGAAGCGGAGGGCTGATCACCCTTCCTTCATGTGTAAACGATCAAGATAACACTGCCTTTATATGACACAGTGCCCTATGCACCATTGGGGTGCGGATAACGGTTTTATTATTATTATTATATGTTTAAAAAAATTATGCCATTGTTATTTATGTATTTTAGTTTGGATAAATGAGAAATCGGACATATATATTAGTAAAACTGTTTAACCCACGTATTATACAAGTACACACAGAGGATGGAACGCCACACTCTTCTGTCTTGACATACACTCCTCGCTTCCTTCACATCCATACATCTAGTCATACATCCCCTCCGATTACCCAGACATTAGACACCACCAGATTCTAGGTTCTGATTGATCTGATCGTGCTTCGGCCATCTTCGTTCCGTTCTCTCTCTCACATTCGAACATATATGTTACTTTCTTAGTCATTCTTTCATTTTTACATCTTGTATTAGTCTGGCATCAAAATATAGTTTAATAAATGACAATTATATCTTTATTAATCTGATATGAACAAAACTTGATATTATTAAGTATTTCAAATACTTGAAAGTGGTCAAGTCAGGTGTATGTATGGATGTGGAAGAGGCGAAGATTGTGTGCAGAAACAGATTGGCGAGGCGTTTTATTCTCTCTACCTACCCCTGCGTGGAAGCGGCGTGATGGTTAGTTAGTTATGTATTATGTTTAATCAAAAGCTTTTCATGGAATCATTGAACCAACCACCTTTGCACCTTTAAAATATAATAAACAAATATTTTGACGGTCAATATCCACTTCCTCATATGTAAACACATTACCGGGTACATTAAACAAACATCAAGTCGATGTTTACCAGTCGTCCATAGTTTCAATAGCCTCCCGTCATGCATGTAAGGCAATTTGCATAGAAATGTCTCACATCATTACGGACAACTCCGTTTTCTATGGCTTCCTTTTCGCTTTCAAAGTAAATATCGTTTTCCGGTTCAGTTAGCGGATAGTACGAGTACAATAGCCTAACTACGTTGTACGAACTTGTGTCTCACAAACAAACCAGCCGTTAAAAACATAGAAATATCTGCCATTTTAATGGATATTGTATTCAAATATTGTAATAAAAATATTAATGATGATTACAACGGCTTTTTTTTTCAATTTTAATCTCAAAATCTATTAAAAGAAAGTATTGTAAAAAGATCCATTTAAATGACTTCCTCTTTGTTGAATCTGGCGCTACAGGTTTTTTACATAAAATCAAATGACTTACAAATCGAATTGGAGGTTTTACAAAAAAAATTTAACGTTTTATTGAATTTTATAAAAAAAGTTGGAATTTAAAATATATATCGCTCACTCCTTTCAAGAACGTCATAAATCAAAAATCGTAAATTTTCAGTTGTGCATATTTTCGAAATGCCCAGAAAATGTACTATATCCCAGCAAAAGCGGCATAATTTCAACTTAATATTTACCCGCTACAGGGCTGAAAGTGTTGTTTTTGCATTTTGAAGAAAAGGTATTGTTTAATTTTAATAAACCTAATATTTTACAAATGGAGAAAAAACCTTCAGGTTTTACTTAAAAAGATCTGTTGCACAGTAAAAAGTTCAGTAAGTTGCTTGGTATTTATTTTTAATACATTGTATTACATTTTTAAACTTAAAAAACGTCCTCCTGAAAAATCAAGTTTTTTGATTTTAGACGTTCTTGAAAGAAGTGAGCGATATATTCAATGTTGTACTCATGATTCAAGGCAGTATTGAAAATCTTGTCTGAAAACTTTTATCTGTCTGCTCGTTTTACCAATCTGTTTGTATTCTGCAGCTGTCCAATTCACAAATGCCAAATATAATTGGCGTATGACGCCATTTGAAAAAAATTTAACATCTTCCGATAGGGTAATTAATTTTGTGTCACCTGTAGTAAAAATAATTTATTCATATGATTATTTTGATACATACTGCAGTAGGATCAAAAAAAATCTCAATATTATTAATATTTAAAGCATTTACTTTGTGGTTAGTCATTTTTACCTATTTTTTTTACAAAAAATGTAAATAATATTAGTATATAACCACTCCCGGTTTCGAGACGTACCCGTCTCTTCGTCAGGACAATCACTACTAAAGCTTGCAAACAATACTACCCTTCACTACTAGACTACTACATAGCACTATTTACACACTTAAGTGTTTTAACACACTTTAAACTATGAACACACTTAAAACTACAAGTGTGTGAATAATGTAGAGTAGAGTAGTATTGTTTGCATGCTGTGCTAGTGATTGTCCTGACGAAGATACGGGTACGTCTCGAAACCGGTAGACATAAAAATCTTGGTGAGTGGTTATATACTAATATTATTAACATTTAAAAACTAACTAACTAACCATCACGCCGCTTCCCCGCAGGGGTAGGCAGAGAGAATAGAGCGCCACACCACTCTGTCCTTGCAAACATTCTTCGCCTCTTCCACGTTAATGCATCTCCTCATACATACCCGCCGATTATTACGACTCCTAACCTAACCACTTTCAAGTATTTGGCATACCTGATCGTGCCATGTTTTTCTCGGTCTTCCTCTGCTTCTTTTCCCGCTAACATTCGCCTCATAAATTTGTTTACCGTTCTTTCCTCACTCATTCGTTCTACATGTCCAAACCATCTCAACACACCTTTCTTAATTTTATCGATAATGCTTATCTCAGCTTTGCATTCCTTCCTTATTTCACTATTCGTACATCTATCATACATCGTTTTGTCGCACATTCTTCTGAGAGATCGTATTTCGACTGCATTCAGTCTACTTTCATCCTTCTTTTGCCAACTCCATGTTTCACTTCCATACATTAGAGTTGGAAGCAGGACTCCGTTGTGCACTGCCAGTTTAGCTTCCGCTGATAGGTTTTTATTTGCTATAACTGATTTCAGTGCACCATTCACTTTGTTCCCAGCATTTATTAACATTTACATTAATATTAACATTTTTGTAAAATAAATAAATAAATAAGGGTTTACACTTATTTTTGACACAACTTTTGTAAGAATCAAAATACCTCTGCGATATCCGCATTATTGAAGTATCGTAAACCTACGAGATACACTTAATGTATTCAAACCAATTCTTGTTGTATCATTGCCGTGGGAGTCAGTTTTTATGACACCAAAACTATTATGTAATATCAAAGGCGTATTAACATATCGTCATTTTAAAGCAAAACTATCCTAACTGCATATTTAACAAAATACAGTGGAGGTTATGAAACTTTTGAATGTCAGTTCTCTCGATTACACTGGCCAACAATTTACAACTTTTATTTTGTAATTGGCATGAAAATACCTAATCTTTATGCACTTTGCATAGCTGAATTCAAAAACGAAAGCTCAAAAAAATATAGCACGTCAGATTTTGTAGTTATGGATATTTTTAATTCTGATATCGCTCACTCCTTTCAAGAACGTCATAAATCAAAAATCGTCAATTTTCAGTTGCACATGTTTTCGGAATGCCCAGAAAATGTACTATATCCCAGAAATAGAGGCATATTTTTAACTTAATATTTACCCGCTACAGGGCAGAAAGTGTTGTTTTTGCATTTTGAAGTAAATGTATTGTTTAATTATTTTTTTTAAATATACTAAATATTTTTCAAATGGAGAAAAAACTTTCAGGTTTTACCTTAAAAGATCTGTTGCACAGTAAAAAGTTCAATAAGAGGCTTGATATTTATTTTAAGTATATTGTGTTATATTTTTAAACTTTAAAAACGTTCTCCTGAAAAATCAAGTTTTTTGATTTATGACGTTCTTGAAAGGAGTGAGCGATATTGGCTAAAGGTTATCTTATTATTTATGTATAAATATACATAAACATAAATGCTTTTGTTTCAATATTAATACGTTAATTATTTTTTTCTGTTACTCCATAATTATCAATACTTATTTTGAATCCCTTAGACTTTAGACTAAAACATGTCTATATACCAACCACTATTACGGTTTCAACGTATGGGGTCCATACAAACATCAATAATATGACTGTAACATCAAAATTTGACGTGACACAAGCTTGTCACCATATAGACTTTGGATAAGAACGATTAACTAAGTCCAAATCAGTCATCAATATTTCAGTTACAAAATTATTGTTGGCCAGCATTTTCTTTTGAAATGTAAGTTTATGATCGAGAGAACTTCTTTTCAAAGTGGATAAATAGTTATTTATTTTATTTGAGAGCCTGCTGTACTAGGTGTCTTAACTTGATAAGAAAAATCTATCCTTTTTTACGAGAGAAGATGGAAGTATTTTTCTTCTTCTTCTTTTTGGTGTAGGCCTTGTTTCCTGTTTTAAAAAAAGGTAAGCCTCCTGCGATGTCGATTCCCAGCTGTCAATCCACCATGTGTTGTTGGTTTTTGGAGGCGAAAGTAGTTGATAATAATATATATGGAGGAAGGCCAAGCAAAACTTGGCATGATCATGTTTTTAAACAGTTAGGCGTGGTCAGGTCAGGAGTACAAAATAATCGGCGGATATATGAAGAGTTGCATGAATGTGGAAGAGGCGATTTTTTTTTTTTGCAAATACAGACTAGTTAGGCGTTTTATTCTCTCTGCCTATTCTTGCGGGGAAGCGGCGTGATGGTTAGTTAGTAAATTTAAAAAATATCTTTATAAGGAAATGGTCGACATTAATATGAGCCCAACTGTATCTGCCTTTACAAACAAAAAAAAATAATTTGTTTTACAATTTCGTAACTGTCTTAAAATTTTCGACGTCTCCTTTATAGAGTTAAACAATGCCTTTATTGTAACGACTTTCGCTTCCCCGATCACAATGACAGCCCAGTTTATTGGATTATATCACTTGTAGTGTAAGCATAAAAACCGAAAGCGGTTCCGCATTTCCTATGTACGTACACTTATCAAAATATGCCGAATAATTGTCCTACGCGGATATGTATCTAGGCCTTGCACTACCAGTTCAACTATGGTCATTCAAAATGGGTATGTCCAAATCCTTGTTCACAAATCTGGGTTTCTCAACTTATTTCTGCGTTTTTACATTTCAACACAGATGAACAAGAATATGGAATATTATTATTTGACATCTCATCAAAGATGAAGAAGAATATGGAAGTCTGAGCTTACGACATGTCACACGCTGGTTTAAGTGATCACTCTATATACGTTTAACATTCAGCATTCTCTTATGACATCCAAACTACTCAAAATTTTCAACTTCTTATATACTTATGCATATATGTATATGTATATATATATATATATATATATATATATATATATGTAATAAAATAACTAGGTACCTACCTATACATTTTATTAAGTACTTACAAAAAGTACCTACATATTATAAAACAGTTCTACCACAGATGTCGCATGCGTCGCACAGAATTAAACAAAAGAGATCCGATAGGAAAAAATAACTGTCAGAATCAGATAGATATAAAAATTATTGTAAAGATTAATTAAGAATAAACTTTTATTGTCGTTTCTTTAATTACAAAGCAACACATTGTTTATTTTATTATTATACACCCACTTTACATATTATTTACACTTAATTTTCAAAAGGAAAATATTACCACGTTATAAAACGACAATTTTGTTAATCAAAAATGAAGAAACAAAATAAAAATAAAATGGATACTGCTCCTCAAACATTAGAAAACTTACTAGAAAAATTAATACAAAATGCTCAGGTAAGCAAACATCAAAATTTAAAAGATATTTCAGAGAAGTTCATCATTGAAAAATTTACAAGCAAAAATCCTAATGCAAACCAGTGGATGGATATTTTTGAAAAAGAATGTACACGTTTTGAGGTGACAACGGATGAGAAAAAAATTGAAATATTAAGATTGTTTATGGATAAAAGTTGTGAAGATTGGTACAGTTCGATGATGATAAAATTTTCCATGAACTCAGAATGGATAGTATGGAAAAACAACTTTTGTAAAACATTTACAAACAAGGGATGGAACCATGTAATGTTTGCATTATCTTTTAAATATAACGACGGTTCCTTGTTAGACTATGCCATAAGGAAGGAAAAACTTTTGTTGGAGATGAGAAGAACGATCGACATGGGTACCTTAGTAGATCTTATTGTGGCTGGTTTACCAGAATTTATAATTAATAAGATTGATAGAGAAAAATTAGAAGATACAGTCGATTTATTCAATGAAGTAAAAAAACACGAAAACATTGTAAATAAAAAAAGGTTTTCGGATCAAAGAAGATATGGAAATCTAAGAACTAGTGGTAAAATTAAAGATAAAAGTCCATGTAAGATTTGTGAAAAATTAAATAAGGGAACTCGATATCACCCTGAAGTAACGTGCTGGTTTAGAACAAAGGAGGATGATAAGTTTAATAATAAAAATACTATCAGACATGTAAACAATTCAGTTATAGAAGCTAAGTTAAACGAAACCGATCAAAAAAACGAATAGTAACACCATTAATAAATGTCAAACTATTACTAAATGATCAAATTGAAATATTTGGAATTTACGATTCAGGTTCAAATGTTTCTCTAATAAATTCTAAGTTATTAAAACTAAAAGGAAAAGGAAACAATATGAATGAAGCAGATTTAGTAACAATTAATGGTGTTAAAAAGACAAACGGTTTGACGACTTTGAAAATAAAAATATTTGAATTGGAAAAAAACGTTGATGTATATATTATTGATGAAGAAAATTTCAAATATGATTTTTTGATAGGATTAGATATGATAAAAAAATTTAAACTAATCCAAAATGAAGACTTAAAAATAACACAGAGACAATGCTTGAAAAATGAAAATAAAAAGAAAGTAGAAAAAATTTCTACAAAATATAAAATTAAAAATAGTGAATTTAAAAATACAGAAAATAATAACAGCGAGGAATGCAAAATAAATTATAATGAACATGTAAAAGAAGAAGATTTTGAAATAAAAATAAATCATTTAAATCAATTTCAAAAATCTAAAATAAATGAACTGATTTGCAAATATAAATCCGTTTTTGCAAAAGACAAATATGATATCGGCACTGTTAGTGGATACGAAGCGAGGATAGACTTACTAGTAGACAGATATTGCAGTAAGAGGCCTTACAGATGTACTGTAGAAGATAAAAAGGAGATAGAAAAACAAATTGCAAAATTACTGGATAATAAGCTAATAGAAGAATCCTACAGTCCATTTGCTGCACCTGTTACATTGGCATTTAAAAAAGAGGAAAACAAAAAATCCAGACTGTGTATAGATTTCAGAGACTTGAATAAAATAGTAGTGCCTCAAGCCCAACCATTTCCTTTAATTGAAGACCTAATGATAAAGACCAGGAATTGCAAATTTTTTTCAACACTAGATATAAACTCAGCGTTTTGGTCTATTCCTTTACGAATCGAAGACAGAAAAAAGACGGGATTTGTTACACAAGAAGGACATTTCCAATGGACTTGCCTACCATTTGGATTGAAGACCTCACCAGCAATTTTTCAAAGGATACTAGGTAACATATTAAGAAAGTATAAACTTACTGATTTCACCGTTAATTACATAGATGATATTCTTATATTTTCTAAAACTTTTGCTGAGCACATTAAACATCTAACGCAGTTGCTGGAAGCGATCGAAACGGAAGGTTTCAGGTTAAAATTTACAAAATGCGCATTTGCGTCAGACTTGGTAAAATATCTAGGTCATATAATTCAAAATAATTCAATAAAACCAGTAAAGGATAATTTGATTTCAATAAAGAATTTTCCTGTTCCAAAAACGATAAAAAATGTAAGACAATTTCTGGGGAAAATAAACTTTTACCATGAATACATACCAAAGAGTGCAATAATACTAGATCCATTGCATAACTTACTAAGGAAAAATCAAAAATTTATTTGGTGTGATAAATGCCAAAAAGCATTTGAAATAACAAAAAGCATGCTTTGCTCACAGCCCGTTCTAGAAATTTTTGATCAGGATTTACCAATCAACATTTATACCGATGCTTCTTTAGAAGGTGTTGGGGCCATTTTGAAACAAAAGCAGCCCGATGGTAGAGAAAAACCAGTGGCATACTTCTCAAAAAAACTAAATGAAGCTCAGAAGAAAAAAAAAGCAATATATTTAGAATGTTTAGCAATTAAGGAAGCAGTAAGATACTGGCAATACTGGTTAATAGGTAAATCATTTACGGTTTATTCAGATCACAAACCTTTGGAAAATATGAATCTGAAATCTAGGACCGATGAAGAGTTAGGTGATTTAACATATTATTTATCGCAATATGAATTTGAAATAAAATATAATCCAGGAAAGAAGAATTTAGAAGCAGATTGTCTAAGCAGGAATCCAGTATTAGAATCGAGTGAAAATGCAGATGAACAATTAAAAGTTGTAAATTTGGTTAAATTAGAAGATATTTTAAGAGATCAGAATAAAAATGAAAGAATTCAACAGAAAAAAAACAAATGGATTGAAAAAAACAATGTCTATTTTAAAAAGGTCAAGAAAAAAGAAAAAATAATTCTTTCAGAACCGTTTAGCATCGAAATCATAAAAGACATACATGAAAACCTATGCCATATTGGAATTGGACAAATGCAAAAGACTATTAGTCCACATTACGCAGCCAAAAATTTGACGAAAAACATAAAAACAATTTGTAGAAATTGTGAAATTTGTATTAAAAATAAATCAAGAGGACAAAAGAAATTTGGATTTATGTCTCATCTAGGCCCGGCCACAAAGCCTTTTGAAATAATATCTTTAGACACAATTGGAGGTTTAGGAGGTTCAAGATCAACAAAAAAATATCTACATCTCTTAGTGGATCACTTTACAAGATACGCATTTATTTTAACCTCGAAAACTCAGAATGCAAATGATTTTATAAAACTAGTCATGAAAATAACAGAAACCGAGGATATTGGTATGCTTCTCACCGACCAATACCCAGGAATAAACTCGAAAGAATTCAAGGAATTCTTAAATGACAAGCGGATCCCAATAATCTTCACTGCAGTAAATGCACCATTCTCAAATGGCCTAAATGAAAGGCTGAATCAAACATTGGTGAACAAAATCAGATGCAAAATAAATGAAAAAGGGAAAAGAAGAGCATGGACCACAATAGCTCAAGAATGTGTTAGTAAATATAATAATACTAATCACTCAGTCACTGACTTTTCCCCAAGTTATCTTTTATATGGTACAGATGTAAATATTTTACCCAACGAATTAAAACAAGGAAAATCTAATAATGACTGGATTAGAGACAGGCAAATAGCGCTTGAAAATACAATAAAATCACATAATTACAATAAAACATTATTTGACAAAAATAGAATAGGCTGCGAATTCAACGTAGGAGACATGGTGTATGTGGAAAATGGAAACAAGCTAAACAGAAAAAAATTGGATGAACTAAAAATTGGACCTTATAAAATTATTGAAAAAATTTCTAACTCAATATACAGAATTGATACAGGTCACAAAAAAATAAAATCAAACCTTTATCATATCACTAAACTTATACCAGTCCCTTCACTTCAAGGAGATGATCCGGAGGACGAGTGAAAATTTTACTATGAATTTTCTTCCCCAAGGGGGGAGATGTAATAAAATAACTAGGTACCTACCTATACATTTTATTAAGTACTTACAAAAAGTACCTACATATTATAAAACAGTTCTACCACAGATGTCGCATGCGTCGCACAGAATTAAACAAAAGAGATCCGATAGGAAAAAATAACTGTCAGAATCAGATAGATATAAAAATTATTGTAAAGATTAATTAAGAATAAACTTTTATTGTCGTTTCTTTAATTACAAAGCAACACATTGTTTATTTTATTATTATACACCCACTTTACATATTATTTACACTTAATTTTCAAAAGGAAAATATTACCACGTTATATATATATATATATATATATATATATATATATATATATATATATAAATATATATATATATATATATATATATATATATATATATATATATATATATATATATATATATATATAATATATATATATATATATATATATATGTATATATATATATATATATATATATATATATATATATATATATATATATATATATATATATATATATATATATATATATATATATATATATATATATATATATATATATATATATATATATATATATATATATATATATATATATATATATATATATATATATATATATATATTCTTCTTACCATTATTTTTATCAAATGGTCCATAGGGCACTGCATCACATCGACAAAGCGTTATGTTGATTGTTAATAACATGAAGACAAGGTGATCAATTCTGCACTTAAGTATCAATACAAGAGTGATCAATATTACAGTGAAATTCACTTATATTGAATCCCCTAGATATCGAACCAAAGCCCTTCAGCGTATTAATCAAACGCGTTTACACCACTACACTACACTACACACAGGGACTAGCCAAGTCATGTCTATGTATCTATATATCGAGGTATAAAAAACTTTATTTTTATTTAAAAAAACACAGTAAAAACTAATTTTAACTTTCGGCCATACATTGTCATATTTATATTTCTTGCATTTGCATACCCCTACCCGCCTGGAACACATCGAATTACCAATAACCCTGTATATTTATATACTAAATGTATAAATTATGAAGCAGTCGTGTTGATCCCAGGAAAAAATGTATATATTAAAATATATTTCAAAAATACATTGTATTTTTTAGGAAGCATCGCTTGAATGCATTGTTATGAATGCACTTATACTGAGTGCACTTTCATTGTACAATTTCTAAAAGCGATATTTCATACTTTTGCAAACCAGTAGTTTTACGGTAGAATAGTTTTATTTAGTTCCAAATTGCACGCGAAAGGTACGAGCCATCTGATCGTAAATTGTGCATGTTTTTTCCTGATCAATAATTTATCGTTCAAAATGCATTTGCAGCTCTTCTTCAGTTTTTTTACTTCCATATAAATAATTTTATATAACTCTATAATAAGTTAATAAATAAATCACTTTCACATAATTTTTGACATATCAACATAGATAACGAAATAAGATGAGTGTGAAATAAAATGAAGAACATATCGCTCACTCCTTTCAAGAACGTTATAAATCAAAAAACTTGATTTTTCAGGAGAACGTTTTTTAAGTTTAAAAATATAACACAATGTATTAAAAATACATATCAAGCCACTTATTGAAGTTTTTACTGATCAACAGATCTTTTTAGGTAAAAGCTGAAGGTTTTTTCTCCATTTGAAAAATATTTAGTATGTTTAAAAAAATAATTAAACAATGCCTTTTCTTCAAAATGCAAAAACAACATTTTCTGCCCTGTAACGGGTAAATATTAAGTTAAAAATATGCCTCTTTTGCTGGGATATAGTACATTATCTGGGCATTCCAAAAACATGCACAACTGAAAATTGACGATTTTTTATTTATGACGTTCTTGAAAGGAGTGAGCGATATGAAACGCTAGAAAACATAATTTTCATTTTTTATTTAAGCTTGTAATTCGACAGTTAGTTTATTTACGTCATTTTGAGTGTGTCCGAATACTTAATCACAAATCTGGATTATCTCCAATTAGGAGTAATTTTAACATTATTTTTCGACATCTCAATAATGAAGAAGAATATGACACTATGGGCATTTACAGAGTTGACGACCGTCATAGGCTTGATTAAGTGATCACTTTACAAACGTGTAACATTCACCAATTCTACCCATGATTGACAACCACACTATTCACATTTCTAGAACTACTATATATATTTATCAAACTCGTAACACAGTATGTGTGAGTTCACAAAAGCCATTTATGTTAGAACAAGGAAAGTGTTTATTGAACAGAGACTCTTCCGATTTGTATGCGAAATAAAATTAATGAAATAAATGAAATGAAATAAAACAAACCAAACGAAAGGGAACATAGGTGAGATATATCTACATAAACGAAGAAGTCTATTTGAGGTGAAAATATTTTATGAAGATTTCATCTGATTTTTTTTTACTAAGTTCAACCATCCGCCTCCGTAGTGTAATGGTCAGCACACTCGGCTACCGTTCTGGAGGTCCCGGGTTCGATTCCCAAGGGGGGTTAAATAAATATAAGTGATTTTTTCACTCTAATATTTATTCAATATTACACTGGACTGGTACCTGAAGCGGAGGGCTGATCACCTTTCCTTCATGTGTAGACGATCAAGACAACACTGCGTTTATATGACGCAGTGCCCTATGCACCATTGGGTGAGGATAAGGGTTTTATTTTATTTTAAAGTTCAACCATAGATGCCGCTCGGCTGTCCAAAATTAAAACACAGTAAGCGACATCTTTTTTGTAGTACGTTTTTTTTTGCATTTTTGGACTAAGTAGAATCTACTTATTCCAAAAATGCAAAAAAACGTACTTCAAAAAAATGTCCCTTACTGTGTTTTGAGTTTGGACAGCCGCGCTGACGAAGTAACACACAGTCGATCTTTTCAGATGAAACATAATGCAACTTTCCGAAATTTGAGTAATGTGGTTGTCAATCATGGGTAGAATAGTAAATGTTACACAGTGTAAAAGTGATCACTTTTTTTTAATTGGCAAAGTACCCAAAATTGAGTGATACATAAGTGATCACTTAAACCAGGATAGATATGATAGATAGAAAACCATGCAAATTTCCGGACTTCCATAGACGTCTTTATGCATGATAAGTTTTCAATAAAAAAATCTAAATCTTATCTAATTTTGATATGTCTGTTTTTGACAAAAGACTATCTACTATTTTTAACGTTTGCATAATTCTCGTTTATAAATAATTTTCAATGGGTACAACCAAATAGCCTAAACCACAAAATCATTGTCAAGTTCACTTCATCCAAGGTGAAGATGAAAGAAACTGTAGGCTATTATATACGAATAACGAGTTATGTGTGCCCACTCCAGACATCGATAATAAAATGCAATTATCGTCTAACATTCACCACTTAAATTTAAACAAAATGTGATCAGCGAGGCAAATAAATTTGAAACGTATTATTTTTTTTATTGTATAGAATGTTGATAATATTAATACCTCGCTAGCTTTCATGTAAGAAAATGAAAACGACAATCTAAGTTAGCATTTTTCATTAATTAATTCGGCAGTCACTTTGTGGTAATATCTGTCCATTTTTAATTTATTTTTTTCTTGGTAAATACCACTATTTATAAAAATCTATTGGGACGCGTGTTTCGATGTATTCCGCATCATTTTCAACTGTGTTTGAAAATGATGAGGAATTTAAAAAATAGTTTAAATTACTGAGTAAAACTTTAATTAATAATGTTTTTTTTTTATTTATTTAATTTTGAATGTGTCCAAATACTTGTTTTTAAATTTGTGTTTTCTCTACTAGGGATTTATTTTTACATTTTTGTTTCATTTAATTTAACATGATGCTTGAAAACGATGCGAAATGCGTCGAAACACGTGTCAAAGTATATGTGGTATTTACCAAATAAAACTTCAAATAAAAAATTATGTTTTTCATATGATAGTATTTTATTATTATATTTATTATTAACTTTGTGGAATACCATAAAGATTTACAAATAAACTGATAACAAAATGTATATTTTTATTATCTATTGATGAAACTAGTCGTGTTTACATTAATAAACTCAAAAGTGGTTTTATACAATTGTTAAATTTTTATGTTGAAATCTTTTGTACAAAGTTAATGCCAATCAATAAATAAAAATTCAATTTCGTTTTCTGTATAAAACTTTCTCTTTGATAATATCTCAAAGAGTATTTTATAAACCAGTTCTTGGTGATAACGGTTCTATACTGGCAAAATGCGTTAAGTAAAAAAATGATAAGTTTGCGTTGAGAATTAAGCGTACTTTAATAAATAAAAAATATGCCTAGTAAATTAAAAATGGTATTAGTACAGTTTTTTTGATCTGACCTAAATTCTTAAATCAAAAGTGGTATTTTACAAGTTTTTATTTTATTTTTAAACTTAAAAACTCCAAAACTTTAATATTTTGAGGACGATCTATATGCATGAGGATAACAAAAGATGTAGCTGTAGCTGTAGAAATGCTGAGTTAGAAACGAGCGGAGGATAGAGACGAGTGGAGACTGACTATGAAAGAAACAAACCAATCCTGTATTTTTTCGGGAGTTTTAATGAATAATTACATCAAGTCATTCACATAAATCGCTCACTCCTTTCAAGAACGTCATAAATCAAAAATCGACAACTTTCAGTTGTGCATGTATTTGGAATGCCCAGAAAATGTACTATATCCCAGCAAAAGCGGCATATTTTTAACTTAATATTTACCCGCCATAGGGCAAAAAATGTTGTTTTTGCATTTTGAAGAAAAGGTATTGTTTAATTATTTTTTTAAATATACTAAATATTTTTCAAATGGAGAAAAAACCATCAGGCTTTACCTGAAAAGATCTGTTGCACAGTAAGAAGTTTAATAAGTGGCTTGATATTTATTTTTAATACATTGTATTGTATTTTTTAACTTTAAAAACGTTCTCCTGAAAAATCTAGTTTTTTGATTTATGACGTTCTTGAAAGGAGTGAGCGAAATGAGTATCACAAAATAAGTAGGTATTTGTACTATTATAATTACAAAATTACAAAATTGTAAATTTGTAAAAATACCATGAAGAAGGACGGTATGTAGGAAAATGGTAAAACAGAAATATCAAATCTCGAGTCAAATTTAATTAAATTTTGTATTTAATGTACTTTAAAATGTAAACGCTCATTTAATTATTTCTGAGTAGCTTATTACACGTCCTAGATAATAAATAATAGTACAGTTTAGTCCATGACGTTTATTATTATACACACCTTTTTTAATTTGTAACGGTATTAAGGATATTGATCGGTGATTTGCAATTTAAAATATTAATATAATAAAAAAAACATAATGCTATTAACGTACGTATTATATTATACGACCTACTTATGTATAACTACTCATATATGTTATTGAAAAAAAAAATGCTGCTTGCTCCAAAAATACATGCTTAAATTATTATTTTTCGTGATAATTTTTTTCAGGTTTTCAGGAGTGTTTTCAGGTCATCTTGTCACCATTCATAATGACGGTGATAAGTCTTAATGTATCTTTATATAAACTAATTATACATCACGCCGCTTTTTCCAAGGGTAGGCAGAGAAAACAGAACGCCACACCAATCTGTTTTTGCACACAATTTTCCTCTCTTACACATTGATACGTCTTCTTATAGATACACGCCAATTGTTCCAACTCCTGACATGACCACTTTCAAGTATTTAAAATACTTGTTTATGCTTGGTTTTCCTCGGTCTTTCCTCTGCTTCTATTACCAAACACATTCGCCTCATTAATTTGTTTAACTATATTTTCTTTACTCATTCGATTCACATGCCCAAACCACCTCAACATACCTTTCTTAATTTTTTTTATTTGGCCTCTAATTAGTAGAACTCTATTTTAATTTATGAATTAATTTTTATATCAAACCCAGATTATTTTAAGTCAACTAAGTTGTATTAAAAAAAAACACATAAAAATTAATAATGTGACAATTGTTTCGCCTAGTTATGTCATTTACAAAATAATGAAATTCGTTTGAAAATAAAAATAAAATACAACTTAGTAGACTCAAAAAATCTGTGTTTATTTAAAAATTAATTAACATCTTTCTTAATTTTATCGATAATGCTTATCTTAGCCTTGCATTAATTCCTTATTTCATCATTTGAACATCTATCATACAATGTTTTGACGCACTGAGAGATCGCATTCCGACTGCATTCAGTCTATTTCATTCTTCTTTTGCAAACTCCATGATTCACTTCCACACATTATGGTTGGAACCAGCCTGATAGGGTTTTTTTTCTATCATGAGAACATCGTTTATATGATGCAGTGTTATCTTTATATATCAGCCCGTTGAGGTTCACTGCTGGACAAAGGCCCCCCCTTCATCCTCCACTCCTCCCAATCCTGCGCCGTCTCCATCCACTGTCTTCCAGCAAACTTCCTGATGTCGTCCACCCATCTCATCGGTGGACGTCCTTGAGGCCTCTAGTTCTTCGGTCTCCACACTAGAACGCGTTTCGTCCATCTGTCGTCGGTCATTCTGGTTATGTGACCGGCCCATTTCCACTTCAGCCAAGCAATTCTCTCTACCACGTCACAGACCTGTGTCTGGCGTCGGATCCAATCGTTCCTTTTTTGTCTCTTAATGTTATTCCAAGTATAATTCGCTCCATGCTCCTCTGTGCAACTTGCAACTTATGGGAGGATTGCTTGGTCAGAGTCATTGTTTCCGCGCCATAGGTTAGGACGGGTAGAACGCATTGGTTAAATAAGGTATATACAGTATGAATAAGGTAATACTAATGTAACTACCAAGTCTTTGGAATAAAATTCTATTTTTCAAAAAGATATTTTCATAAATTTAAAATTTATGGTATCATTACTAATTTACAAACATCGCTTTTTAAGCACTGTAATATCATTGATTTATTATTTGTAATTATTGCATATTGTGTATTACAAAATTACTAGCAACACAATCTCAATGAATCATTATTCATTATTGACTCATTTATGTCGAAAAATACATATTGAAATCGACATACACCATTAACATACAATGTTAGCACAAAAAAACCAATCATAAAAGAGACCTTATTATAAACAAATATGAGTAAAATACTGAGACATTTGGTACCAGAATGACGTAGTACTAAAAGCATGTTTTTTTTATGAAGGTGTGGATTTGGAAATGGTAGTTGTCAAAGAAAAATAACACTTTATCCTGTTTTAAATAAGAGTATTAATTGATTAACAAAATTAACTGGAAAAGTGCATCCAAAATGTGAATAAAACACTACAAAGTGATGTATTCACATTTTGAAGAAAAGGTATGGTTTTATAATTTTTTTTAAATATTCTTAACATTTTTCAAATGGAGAAAAAACCTTCAGGGTTTTCCTAAAAAGATCTGTTTGCACAGTAAAAAAGTTCAATAATTGGCTTTATATTTCTTTTTAATACATTTTATTATAATTTTTAACTTTAAAAACGATCTTCTGAAAAATCAAGTTATTTGGATATTATATATCGCTTACTCCTTTCAAGAACGTCATATATCAAAAAACTTGATTTTTCATTTAAAAAAATATAATGAAATGTATTAAAAATAAATATCAAGCCACTTATTGAACTTCTTACTGTGCAACAGATTTTTTTAGGTAAAACCTGAAGGTTTTTTCTCCATTTGAACAATATTAAGTATATTTTTTTAAAATAATTAAACAATACCTTTTCTTCATAATGCAAAAACAACACTTTCTGCCCTGTAGCGGGTAAATATTAAGATAAAAACATGCCCCTTTTGCTGGGATATAGTGCATTTTCTAGGCATTCCGAAAACGTGCACAACTGAAAATTGACGATTTTCGATTTATGACGTTCTTGAAAGGAGTGAACGATGTTGAGAGAAGTAAGCGATATAGTAAACCCTTCTCTTTATCGATGTCTTTCATTCCGTTCTGATCAGTTCCGCTCTAATCTCAAGGCAAAAGGTGAAGCAGAGACCTTTACCCGTGCCTTGTATTGTAACATACATACTATATTCGTGTTTAGTATTACATTACAATCCACTCCTGTTTCTAACGATAAATTTTGATAATCGCTGTTCAAAATCATAACTGCTACTCATTGATCTATGCCTCATTTTTACTTGGCACATGTTTTATTTTATCAATCCCACGCGTTGCCGTGTCTCAGATTACTTGAACGGAAAAGAAAGCACAAAATTCTTATATGCATAGTATGTTTCATCTCACAATAAAGCCACGAAAATATCTAAAATCTATGAAGCAACAATGCAATCGAAAACATTGAAATTGTTATAATATACTCGGCTGTCCAAACTCAAAACACAGTAAGGGACATTTTTTTAAGTACGTTTGAATTGCATTTTTGGACGTAGTAGATTCTACTTAGTCTAAAATGCAAAAAAAACGTACTACAAAAAAATGTCCCTTACTGTGTTTTAAGTTTGGACAGCCGTATTGTAAACAATTTTTAGCATTGCGTCTGTTATTGTTGTAATGTTCAACAGACGGCGTTGCCATTACAGTAAAAATATTTATTTTAATTTAAACTCTCCTTACCATCCATTGTTTACTTTGTGTAATACTACTTTTTTGAAACACTTATTTGTGTCTACCGGTAAAAGTGTTTTTAAAAAAGTGGTATTGGACAAAGTAAGCAATGGATGGTAAGGAGAGTGTTTTATTACCATACCACAAAGTTATTAATGCTTTTAAAATACAAAATATATTAATTTAATTATGTAATACGCGCGCGTATTCCAATGCAAAGTTGTGTTAAAATTTCAAAGCAATTGTTATCACCACTATACCAGATACTTACCTTCTTCATTTCTATTAAGATCTCAATGTTATCTTGGTAAATTCATAATAAATGTTGGGAGTAGAATCCAAGAAATACCGTGGAAAACATGGCATAATGCACTTGGGCGTGATCAGGTCGTAAGTCGAAATAATCGGCGGGTGTGTATGAGGAGATGCATGAATGTGGAAGAGGCAAAGAATGTTTTTAAATACAGAGTTTTAAGGCGTTATATTCTCTCTGCCTACCCTTGCGGCGTAGCGGCGTGATGGTTAGTTAGGTATAATTGTTTCTAACGTTTAATGGCGGATGGTAGTTATCTCAAATGTGCATATAAGAAGTTCAATGATTTATGTACGAGTGTTTTTTTTTCTAAGGATTTATCTTCGTTAATACAAAATTCATAACAGGATGTAACGCTTGTGGAGTTTTCTAAAAAAGATAATTTGTATTATAATCTCAATGCTGTATATTGTATCCTGTGATAATGTATTTTAGATACATAATTTAACAAAAATATGAATATTAAATTAAAATTTTTCTTCAGTACGTTGGATTCACACGAGATATTTGCACTTTTAATAAAAAAAAATCCTTAGCTTTTGTGTATGTATAACGTGGTAATATTCTTCTTTGTAAATTAGTGGGTGTATAATAATAAAATATACAATGTGTTACTTTGTAACTAAAGAAACGACAATAAAAGTTTATTCTTAATTAATCTTTTAAAAATTAAATTTAATATGACAGTTCAACAAACACAATATTTTTCTATCTATCTGATTCTCTTGTTTTTCCCAGTGAGACGCATGGCGACATCTGGTGGTAGATTTGCGCCATCTGCTTTACCGACTGTCACAATATTGAGAGTCGGTACTATATGTAGGTATTTAATAAAATCAGTAGGTAGGTATTTTATTACATAGTACATATATATATATATATATATATATACACACTATGTAATATATATACTATGTATATATATATATATATATATATATATATATATATATATATATATATATATTTATATATATATATATATATATATATATATATATATATATATATATATATATATATATATATATATATATATATATATATATATATGGCGCCTCTCAGTAAAATAATCCGATTAGGATCGATTCTCAATCCATCCATAGATGGCTCCAGTGAACTCACACATAAAACGTCATGAGATTAATGATTCATGAAAGAGTTCCAAAAATTTGAGTCCCTATTGTGATTGTCAATCATGGGAAGAATGGTAAATGTCACACTATGTAGAGTGATCATTTAACCAGCCTTTGACAAGTCATGAACCCTGTAAATACCCAGACTTCTATATTCTTCTCCCTCTTTAAGACGTAACAATGTATGATTAAAATGATTGTAAGATAATGTTTTATTTTTGTATATTAATACCATCATGTTATTCCACAAAGATATAAAATATGCCCGATCAAAAATAGTATAACATGATAAATATTAATTAAAATTTATAATTTAGTAAGTAATTTTATAAAATTAATTGAAACTCAGTTTGAAGTAATCGTGTCGTTCAAATCGTGATTTTAAGTACCTACCAGTCTTTGGTTTCTCTTTAAAGTACCTACATATGTACCTAAGACATTAAATACTACAAAGAGATACAATTTAATGTGTATTTGTAATTATATATATATATATATATATATATATATATATATAAAGGGTCCGCCAAATAACTTTTTTTTTTTTAAAACAGGGCGCAAAACATCGAGTGTAGCTTCGGCTGTGTGGCACGTAGCGCCGTCTTGTTGAAACCAAATGTTGCCAATATCCTCCTCTTCAATATTTGTGAACAAAAATCCGTTCAACATGGCCCGATAACGATCGCCATTGACTGTAACGGCCACTCCTTGGTCATTTTCAAAGAAAAATGGCCCAATTATGCCTCTGGACCAAAATCCGCACCAAACAGTGACTCGTTTTGGGTGTACCGGCTTTTCAATGTATGCGTGCGGGTTTTTTGTGCCCCAAATACGACAATTTTGCTTGTTTACATACCCGCCAAGATCAAAATGAGCTTCATCCGAAAAGATGATTTTTTTGGCAAAATCGGCATCTTCTGTAAGTCGATCGCAGGCCCACTCAGCGAAGCGAAAACGCATTGGATGGTCAGTTGGCTTCAACTCCTGAACCAATTGGACTTTGTATGGCGTCATACCAAGGTCTTTATGCAAAATTCGTCTCAATGATGTCTCCGAAATGTTCAATTGTTGAGAACGACGGTGAATTGATGTTGATGGCGCTTCACGCACACTTTCTGCCACAACATCGATATTCTCGGGTGTACGCACTGTTTTTGGCTTTTCACGCTTTGGTTTATCGATGAGGATGCCAGTTTCTTTCACTTTTTTCACAAGATAACGAACATACGGAGCTGACGGTGCTTCTCTTCTTCCAAAAACCGTACGCAATTTTCGCACACATTCTGCAACATTACCATGATTTTCAAAGTAATGTCGCAATATTTCCCAGCGTTGTTCAAGCGTATACACAACCATATTCGCTCAGCGGAAGAATAAAACTAATTATCTGTCAAATCAGACATGAGCTAAGTGTTACCATTCACGAAATAAGCACTAGTTGAAAAAAAAAACTTTAGATGGCGGACCCTATATATATATATATATATATATATATATATATATATATATATATATATATATATATATATATATATATATATATATATATATAATTTCTTATTCTTCTCCGTCTTAGTCATCCCTACTGAGGGTTGTGACCTTGTGGAGGCAATGCCTCTTCTCCAGTTATCCCTTGACTGCGCTGCACGTAGCGCTCCAACCACCGAGGTGCCTGCTGCTGCCTTAACTTGATCGGTCCATCGTGTAGGAATCTTCCACTCCCTCTCTTTCCCTCAAGGCTACCGATCACTAGTCATTCCAGTCTATCCTCGTTGCTAGCTTGTCCAAAGAATAAAGAATCCGTCGTATACAGACATTGGCCAGAGTCAAGCCATTCATGTATAGTTCCTGGCGAATGGACTTGTTGGTGCGTCTAGCTGTCCATAGGACTCGGAGCATGCGCCTCCAACACCACATTTCGAAAGCGTCAATTTTTCTCCTTTCTGCTGCTTTTATGGTCCATGTTACAGCAGCATAATTTTCAAACACCGTTTATCGTGTTTGAAAATGATACAGAATGCATCGAAACCTGTGTCACACAGTTGATTTTAATGGATAGTGGTATTTACTAAGTATAACTTAAATTAAAAATCCATATTCTTCTTCAGCTATGTTGAGATGTAAATATAAAAATAACTCCAGTGGATTAACTCCAGTGGATTATTATTGTGAATGTCTCGAAAGACATCTAGAGGAAGGACAACGAATTCATGGATGCTGCAGAAAGATAACAGGATTCGAAGGCATGGCCTAGGTAACGTTGTCCAAGGCAAAAGGACCTACAACCTGAGAACGAGGAGAGCTGACTCCAACAGTCTACAAAGATGATAAGTTGAGATGAAGCCAGGAAGAAGAAGAAGAAAATATAGCATTGAGAAAAATGAAGTGGACCAAACTCCTGACAAGCTTCATCTTGGTGTTGTTACTTATTCCAGTCTATAGGATATTTTAAATGATAATATTATGGTATAGTCTTATTGCAATAAATACAAAACGTTGGTCATTTTTAACTGTTTCAACGACCTTTAAATCTTTACGTGTGATCAATGGTACCTGAGTTTTTCTCTTCGTTAATTTACTACTTTCGATTTCATCTCACGGTTCATTTTTGTGGAACGTTCGTAGAACGTGTTTTTTTTAAATACACGTAGAAAAATACATAAATGAATTACCAACTAGCCGAAAATATTTATGTTTTCACAACATTTTGGGTGTGTTTAAATCATTGTTCATAATTCAAGGTTTCTCTACTTAAGGCCCAGTATTCGATAAATCGTAACTTGATTTTCTAACTTAACTCAGATAATATTTAACGTAATTATTTTTTTGCTTTAAACGCCGTTTTAGTATTGGAAAAATAAGTTTTTGTTCGAAATAAATATATGGTTTTTGAAAAGAAAAGATTTGTTGAAAGGTAAGCAGTTAAAAAATATATAAAAATTATTTTTAATACATATTCTAGAAAAAATAATCGATATGTATTGTAAAAACAAATTATGCGCGGAGACTCATCTGGACCCTCGCACGGCCGACCGCTTCATGATTTAGATGTTTGCGAGTTTTCCCTTAATACAGGGCAGTTACATATTGCTGGTTAAATGCCTAAGGGCCACAACGCAAAAAAACTTATTATTCCAAAAATAGTATCTAAGTCGTCAAAATTTTTATGAAAAAGACACCCATGATTATAAATGAAATGGACATTTCTAATTATAATTAAAATATATCTTTGTTTTAAAATCAGAAAACAGTGAACTTAAAATAAAGCTAAACAAAGTTACATTTTAATTATAAAATGTAAAATCACAAAGGTATTGCTTCAAATATAAATTATAAAAAAGGATATTTCTAAGGCTAGAATCTTGTGTTTCTTTTTCGAATATGAAAATGTTGGTGGTTTAGATACCATTTTCAGAATAAAGAGTTTAATTTATTTTTTGCGTTGTAGCCCTTTGGCATTTCACCAGCGATTTAGTGTTACTAGTACAATCATTCATTTTTATGTATCATTTTTATTTTTGTGTAACGACAACACTTATTTTTAAAATACATTACTCGTACCACCCAAACATGACATGTTATTATGTTACAATGATATGTTATTATGATCGAGCTCATTTTTCACTTTCGTTTTTATATCCATAGTAGAAAGAATTTGCTCTCAAGCGACCTTCTCAAATACAGGAGGCGTTTTGTAGCTTCCGCCCACATTTCATTATTGTACGTACTACCATTTAAAATCAATTTATCATCTTTTTCTATTTTAAATAAAACGGAAATATGAGTTACGAAAAATTTGTATGAAGTAAATTTTGCCGGATTTGGCGGTCGAACTAAATGATCTCACGATTTAAAATAATGGGTAATGGTCTTAGAATGGTTGCATTTAACCTTAATTCGGATGCAATATTTTTTTGGTTTTGAAATAATTCCTAAACGCATTATTGTTATATTTTCTTTTTCTTCCTGGCTCCATCACAACTTATCGTCTTTGTAGACTGTTGAAGTCAGCTCTCTTCGTCCTCAGATTGTAGGTTATTCTATCATGGACAACTTCACCTAGGCCATGCCTTCGAATCATGTTATCTTTCTACAGCATCCATGAATTCTTTGGTCTTCCTCTAGATGTCTTTTGAGGAAGATCCATAGCGATTGAAGATGTAAACGTATTATTGTGTATATCTTCTTCTTCCTGGCTCCATCTCAACTTATCGTCTTTGTAGACTGTTAGAGTCAGCTCTTATCGTCCTCAGGTTGTAGGTCCTTCTATCATGGACAACGTCACCTAGCCATGCATTCGAATCATGTTATCTTTCTGCAGCATCTATGTATTCTCTAGATGCGTTTCGACGAAGATCCATGGCGAATTATTTCACATTAAATACTTATAAAACTCAGACATCTAAATTCTTCTTACCTTTGTTGAGATGTCAAAAATGTGTTTTTTCTGCTTCATACATTTCGTGAGTTTTCGATTTTTTTTTTAAATTTCTTAGTTTTTTGTAAGATTTTCATCACGATATTTTGTTTCCAAATCTTTGTTTATATTTACATCTCAACATAGCTGTAGAAGACTACGGATTTTTAATATAAGTTGTACTTAGTAAATAAAACTATTCATTAAAATCTACTGTGACACGTGTTTCGTTGCATTCAGCATAATTTTCAAACACCGACTACAGTGTTTGAAAATGATGCAGAATGCATCGAAACACGTGTCACAGTAGATTTCAATAAATAGTGGTTATTACTAAGTAAAACTTAAATTAAAAATTGATAGATTTTATCACAAAGTAACTGCCGAATCAATTAATTAAATAATATAGATGTCTGGGTGGCAAGGCGTAGTATCCCAAATTCACCCAGGCTTTCATATATTTAAACTATGAATTCTAGAAATGTAGTGCCATAACGTATAAAAAACATATAGACCTTGATACACAAAATGAAACTGACTTAATATATGCCTAGAAAATACACAAACGTAGCTTGAATCAAATTAAAATTCATGGCCAGTCGGCCAGCTGCATTTTGCTCTATCTATTTTTTACTGCTTTTTTTTGTTATCTTCATATTTTACACGTGCTTAACCATAGGTAATATTTGTTAGTAGGTAGTAGACATAGAGAATAGAACGCCACACCACTATGACAAATATTATTTACCTCTTCTTTATTCATGCATCTCCTCATACATACCCGCCGATTATTCAGACTCCTGTCCTGACCGCATTTGAGCATTTGACATTACTTTATTTTATTTATTTTATCATTTATATACTTCATAATTATTCCACATATAGATTACTGGTCCACAGTATTACTTTTGGACAGTGAAGAAAATTTAAACAAATTCGAGATTCTTCATAATAAAGCCATGAGAGTAGTGATTAAAAAAATAGTTAAATGAATGCAGAAAAAAATGAGAAAAATACTCAAATAAAAAAAATAGATTTTTATAAAATATGCTTATTTTTATTTAAATATTTTTTACGCTTAACATTTAATAAATATTATAATAATAAAGTACTTTTAAATAACAGAGTCGCAAAATTGCATTATGTCTGAGAATTTGTATTTCAGAAGACGTAAAATAAATGTATATTTATATTCTCAATATTATTAATATTTAAAGCATTTACTTTGTGGTTAGTCATTTTTACTTATTTATTTTTTTACAAAAATGTTAATAAAATTAGTATATAACCACTCACCGAGATTTTTACGTCTACCGGTTTCAAATTTATTTTGTGTAGTTTTGAGTGTGTAAATGGTGCTATGGTGGTGAAGGGTAGTATTGTTTGCATGCTGTGTTAGTGATTGTCCTGACGAAGAGACGGGTACGTCTCGAGTCTCGAAACCGGTAGACGTAAAAATCTCGGTGAGTGGTTATATACTAATTTTATTAACATTTTTGTAAAAAAATAAATAAGTAAAAATGTATATTTCTTAAAATGCTATGTTGTAAAATATCATTGGCTGAAAGCGAGTGTTTTTGCCTAGAATTTTCACTCATGAAAAACATGAAATTATAGTAACTTTAAACATAAAGAGTAAATCCACTCACGAGTACGCAAAGGCTATGAAACTTATAAAGTTGAAGCCTGAGTAGGGACATGATAAGCGGTGTTGCACAAGCCGAAGCTAGATTTCAGAGTCACTTGGACGTTAGGTAAAAAAATATATATTATATAAATTAAGTGTAAATAATAGTTCGTATTAAATGAAGAAATAAAATAAAAATATTTACAGACTTCCATGTACCTACTTCTTTATCTATGTTGAGAAATCAATATAAATAAGTCCTTAGTGGACAAACCTAGATTTGTGAACAAAAATTTGAACACACAAAATATTGCCTATATACGTAGGTACCAGTGGCGTGCCTAGGGTTTACCAGTAAGGCAAGCCCATTATTTTTCACATTCGTGAATACATGATGTACCTATAATTTCTTCACCTCATATCATTCCCAGTATAGTAAGCACCCAGAAAGTATTATAAATATAAACAATGTATTGTAATCATTGCAAAAATATGCATACATGTAACTTTTGTAAGGTATAGCCATCACCTTTAAACAAAGAAAATGTTTACTATAAAAAATATCTTTCTCAGATATCAACCATTACCAATAAGTACCATCACCATATAATGGCATGCATAGTGTTTAATAATCATATAAGCGCACGATAATTTAAAAACAGTCACACATTAATTATGTATTTTTAATCATTTGGTCGAGATTTAGTCATTTTTATTTGGAGTTTTTAGGCAGGAGGGGCTTTTGGGCTTCTAGGGAAGTACCGCCACTGGTAGGTACTTAGTACTTACAATACTTTTCCTAGTAAGATACCTTTTCAATTCTTATAGCCAGCGATTAACAGGTGACCTTCACTTAATTTTAGTAGGTAAAACACAATCTTATTTTGCCTATATCCGTTTTAACAACTAATTCCTACTTCCTTTGGGTAAGCAAAAAATGTTACACTTCGAACTCCATTCAAGCGATAATATTGTTTCTTACGTTATTTGTATCTCGTTTTATGTTTAGTCCCCATACATAAGAAAATAATTGAGTGTCCATAATAACTGGTTAATGTTTTAAAGGAGAAGGGAAAAACGACTGATTATTGACAGCTTAAGGCCCAGTACTCGTCAAGTGTCAACTTTATTTTATCTAAATCCAGGTAACATTTTACGAAATTGTTTTTTTTTATTAAAACACTGTTTTTGCATTGAAAAAATAAGTTTTTGTTCGAAATAAATATATGTTTTTGAAAAAAAAAGTTATTGAAAGGTAAGGAGTTTAAAAAAAAAAGAATAATAATTTATAAATAAATATGTATTTGTACATATAATATATCCATGTATATATATATATATATATATATATATATAAATATATATATATATATATATATATATATATATATATATATATATATATATATATATATATATATATATATATATATATATTTATATATATATATATATTTATATATATATATATATATATATATATATATATATATATATAATATATATATATATATATACATATATATATATATATATATATATATATATATATATATATATATATATATATATATATATATATATATATATATATATATATATGATTTTGTGAACAAGTATTTGGACACATATTTGTATATATATATATATATATATATATATATATATATATATATATATATATATATATATATATATATATATATATATATATATATATATATAAATATATATATATATATATATATATATATATATATATATATATATATATATATATAATATATATATATATATATATATATTATATATATATATATATATATATATATATATAATATATATATATATATATATATATATATATATATATTATATATATATATATATATATGTATATATATATATATTTATATATATATATATATATATATATATATATATATATATATATATATATATATATATATATATATATATATATATATATTATATATATATATATTTATATATATATATATATATATATATATATATATATATATATATATATATATATATATATATATATATATATATATATATATATATATATATACATATATTCTAAAAAACATAAAAATATCCGATATTCATTATTTTAAAAAATCGGGTGTGAATAGACGTGTGATCTCTCCGGTGGAATGAACGCTGCGTTTGAGAATATCGCCTGAAGACAAAGTTTGAATTGAAAATAAATATTAATGTATTTGAATTAATCGATGCGGCAGTAATATCTATCAATTTGTTATTTAAAGTTAACTTTCAAATACCACTATTTCTAAAAGTATTATGGCACGCGTTTCGATGCATTTTGTATTATTTTCGACATTATTCTGTATCATGCAGTGTTTTAAAAATGCCGCGGAATGTTTCGAAACACGTATCATAATGGATTTTAAGAAATAGTAGTATTTACCTAGTAAAACGTCAATAAAAATTAATATTATATATTTTACTTGTATATTTTACACTTTTCGATTTTGTAATATATGTACATACTCGTATATTCCCTAAGCAATAAACTGACTAACCAAGCATCACCCTACCGATATACCAACACCTGAACTCATTGCTTTCAAGTTTTTGAGGTATTTGACCATGCCAATTTTTCCTTTGTCTTCCTCTGATTCTGTTTTTAACTACATTAGCTTATATTTATATATTTATTTTCCCGTTCTTTTCTGGCTTGGCAAGATCAAGTATTTTTCTAATTTCTTAGAAAATCAATCATAAATTTCCGCTGCTCTTAACACTTTCAGGAAATAAGTATGTTATGTAATGTAATCATCGTTGATATATTTCATAATTTCCAGTAAATAGGTTTATATCTACTTATACCTTATCACAGGTAGTAATAATATCCGTCAGTTTCTCTCTAATCCAGCGGTTCTCAAAGCATGCTTCCGCTGTGAATGTTACACGTGTTTGTAGTGATCACTTAAACCAGTCTATGATAGGTCGCGAGTCCTGTAAATGTCCAGACTCTCATATTCTTCTTCAACTACGTTGAGATATCAATAGTAAAAAAAATAATAAAAAACTTAAAAATTTAAGGTTATTCACAGCATAAAATAACTGGTCAAATTATAAAGCTACATAAAATTGAAAATCGTGTTTTCAGGCTATTCCCAGTATGTAAAATAATCCGATTAGGATCTTGCACACATCCAAATAAAAGGCTAATTAAAAGCTTTCCCGATCCAACCATAGATGCCTCCCGTACAGTGTCACGAGATCTGGTATGTAGGAGTTCCAAAAAATTGAGGAGTACAACGTCATTAAGGGAAACAACATTGTGACTCGATCGAATTGTTTTTTTATTTTTTATTTTAACAGATTTTTATTCACAAAATGTTTGGATGTGTCCAAATCTATGTTCACAATAACAGCTTTCACAAATGAATAATCCAGGATTCGGACCTCACATACTAACAAAAGAGTTTCTGCTCAATAAAAACCTTATTTTCATCTCACCAATATGTAGATGTCTCTAGTGAAGTTCTAGTGATTCAAGAACAATGTTTCAAAATTGGTTCAAATATATAGAAATTCCAAGAATTCGAGTAGTGTGGTTGTCAATCTTATTTCACCCACCCCAGGAATCGAACCCGAGACCTCCAGAACGGTAGCCAAGCGTGCTAACCATTACACTACGTAGGCGGACAATTTAAGGCGGAGTGATTTTTTCACTCTAATATTTATTCAATATTACCCTGGACTGGTACCTGAAGCGGGAGGCTGATCACCTTTCCTCATGTCTTTACGATCAAGATAACACTGCGTTTATATGACGCAGTGCCCTATGCACCATTGGGTGCGATAAGGGTTTGAATGAAAAAATGAAAATGGTTGTCAATCATGAGTAGAATGGTAAATGTTGCACGTGCGTAAAGTGGTCACTTAACCAGCCGACGACAGGTGACGAGCCCGGTAAATGTCCAGACTTCCATATTCTTCTGCACATACCTCGAAATATCATTAAATATGCTTAGGTTAATCTAGTTAGTAATTTATATGAAAATGGGCGTCAATTAAAAAGAATTTTAAGCTACAATATCACGAATGACCATGAGTGTGAGTTTTTTAGATATTTCTATATAAATTTGTCATATTAACAATTGCACCAAATCCTTGAAAGTATTTCTATGGACCAAATCGCTGTTCGTGATACAAAAAACAATTCTGGCTCATTTTTTATTCGTATAAGATTACTCGTATAAGATAGGTATGGGCAACCTTTCCTAGGTGTGAGGCTATATTATCATTCCATTTCCGAGTCAAGAGCTGGACCAAATTATTAAATATAATAATAATAAAAAAAAAATAATAAAACCCTTCTCCGCACCCCAATGGTGCATAGGACACTGTGTCTTATAAACGCGGTGTTATCATGATCGTTTTACACATGAAGGAAAGGTGATCAGCCCTCCGCTTCACCTGGTACCTACCAGTCCATGGTAATATTGAATAAATATTACAGTGAAAAAATCACTTAAATTTATTTTTATCCCCCTTGGGAATCGAACCCGGGACCTCCAGAACGGTAGCCGAGTGTGCTGACCATTACACTACGGAGGCGGACTATAATAAACTAATATTAAATATCCGCCTTCGTAGTGTAATGGACAGCACGCTCGGCTACTGTACAGTAGTAGTACACTACACGACAGTACTGGAGGTCCCAGGTTCGATTCCCAGGAGGGAGTTAAATAAATACAAGTGATTTTTTTACTTAAATATTTATTCAACCGCGGACTGGTGCCTGAAGCGAATGGCTGATTGCCGTTTGTTCATGTGTTAACGATCAAGATAACACTGCGTTCATGTGATGCAGTGCGCTATGCACTATCGGGTGCAGATAAGGGTTTGAAGAACAAAAAATTAAAATGTAATAGCAGATACACACAGTGTAAACAAAACAAAAAGGAAAATTACTTTTAAATATATGTTATATATAATGAACGACATAAAATTTTGTATGTATGTACATATGTAGGGGAGAGTGCCCATGGATGGGACGTTTTTGATTTTGCCCCTCTAGTTTTTCTCCGTAAAATAAATCATAAAAAGTAAACGTGGTTTCTCTTTATTCAATCTTTTAACTACAAATATGCCATACTTTGTTTTCTAAAAAAATTAACTTAACTGACTGAAAAATCGATTTCAAATAATGTCCTAAAATGTCCCATTCATAAACACCCTCCCATGAGTGGGACACCAGTATACCATGAGTGGGACATCAATTAAAATGCAAGATCGATGGAAAAATTATATTTTAAAACAAAAATAATTGGTAGGCACTTTCATATAATACGTAGACGCATGCAAAAGAAATTTTATTCAACATTTTTGGCAAAAAAAGTTCAGATATCTTAATAATCCACAATTTTCATGGGCCAAATAATTTACGTTTGAGCCATTGCATAACACTTTATTGGTATTCTCCTTTACATATGTGACACTTATTATCCTCCTTTCATTTTGTTTTTGTCAGTGATACACCTTCTATTTCAACTGATTTATCTGAACTGATATCTCTGTTATCACTCATTGAAATCTCTTCTATGAGTTTTTTTAAACTCTTTCAGCGTTAAGCTTATTTTTTGGACTATCTATAGGTTTTCCTTTTCCATTCTTCAATAATTGTATTTTCAAAAACTTGTCCTTTTCTGGAGTGTCAAAGATTATACTAGATTTTCCTTTTCTAATTTTTTTCTGTACTGTAGTATTTCTGTACTGTAGAATTCTTCCAGCTGAATTTAAATACGTGGAAAGCATTTCTTCTTGCTTCAGAGTAAACTAACTAAAAAGACTAACGAACCATCACGCCGCTTCCCCACAGTGGTAAGCAGAAAGAATAGAACGCCACACCACTCTGTCTTTGCAAACATTCTTCGCCTCTTCCACGTTCATGCATCTCCTTATACATACCCGCTGATTATTACGACTCCTAACCTGACTACTTTTAAGTATTTGGCATTCCCGATCGTGCCATGTTTTTCATTCGCCTCATAAATTTATTTTACCGTCCTTTTCTCACTCGTTCTACATGTCTAAACCATCTCAGCACAACTTTCTTAATTTCATCGATAATGCTTGTCTCAGCTTTGCATTCCTTCCTTATTTCACTATTCGAACATCTATCATACAACGTTTTGTCGCACATTCTTCTGAGAGATCGCATTTTGACTGCATTCAGTCTACTTTTATCCTTCTTTTGCTAACTCCATGTTTCACTTCCATACATTAGAGTTAGAACCAGGACTCCGTTGTGCCCTGCCAGTTTAGCTTCCGCTGATAGGCTCTGTTATTCCTATGCTAGGTGTATGTAAAAATATCTAACCACTAGAAATATCAACATTTACTTGTTTAACATGTCTATAAAGAGAAGATTTTCCTATTGCATATGTCTTTGCAACAGACCTAATATTTTGCTTTTTATTTAAAACATATTCTACAGCAGCTTCAATTTGAACGTTGGTTATGCGTGTTCTTGGCATTATGTATAACCTAAGAACAATATAATGTTTACAATACGTGTAATACAAACGAGTACAAACGATTTTTAATGTAAATAAAAAGTATCCGTCACGAATGGGACAAATTTCCCTTTGAGTGGGACCGTCCCATTCATGATCACTGGACGCGTCCCATTCAAGGAAATGCGTGATTTTTAGAAAAATAGATAAATCGATACATTTATACTAAAGTAAATTTGATGAAACTTACTTTATAATATACGGAGAGAACCGACTTAAATAATTGCATATATCAATTGGAGCACTTATCATAACTTATATGTGCAAACATAATCAAATTATAGTAAATAATTTACTTTTTGACCCAAAAAAATTGTAACACGTCTTACTCGCTTCACTGTCGGTCGAGAACTGTGGTTTGAGGATTAATCTGTCTAATATCGTAACGTTAATTTTGGGTATTTTTTAATTTTTTTTTGTTACAATAGTTTGGGCTGGAGGACGATTGTCCCATTCATCCTCTGTCCCACTCATGGGCACTCTCCCCTACCTTTTTTCTTTTTTTTTTTGACATCTCATCAAAGATGAAGAAAAATATGGAAGTCTGGGCATTTACGGGGCTGACGACCGTCATCGGCTGGTTTAAGTGATCACTTTACACACGTGTAACATTCACCAATTCTACCCATTATTGACAACCACACTACTTAAATTCTTGGAAGTTCTAAAATAATACGAAAATAAGTCCTGTATTTGGAGATAATCCAGATTATGTGAACAAGTATTTGGACACACTCAAAATGTTGTACATATGTACCTACCTAAATGTCTTGCATGTACCTACATAAATTACGAGACGGTAAGGTTTAGGGTTTTTCACTTAAAATTGGGCGTTTTACAAGTCAGATTTTACATTTTACAAAAAAATGAAAGCTATATATATTTTTTAGAGGTAAAATTTTTAAGAACATATTCATAAAATATAAAACAACGTCCAATTTCTTTTGTTAATTTTCCAATTCGATTTGTTAAACGTCCAATTAGATTTTTCAATATGTTTCACTCTCGAAAAAAACTGTTTACATGTATGTATTTTTTTATTTTGTTTAAACTTCATGTACAAGATTGTATATCGCTCACTCCTTTCAAGAACGTCATAAATCAAAAACCTTGATTTTTCAGGAGAATATTTTTAATGTTTAAAAATGTAACACAATGTATTAAAAATAAATATCAAGCTACTTATAGAACTTTTTACTGTGTAACATATATTTTTAGGTAAAACCTGAAGGTTTTTTCTCCATTTGAAAAATATTTAGTATATTAAAAAAATAATTGAACAATACTTTTTCTTAAAAACGCAAAAACATCACTTTCTGCCCTGGAGCGGGTAAATATTAAGTTAAAAATATGCCGCTTTTGCTGGGATGTAGTACATTTTCTGGGCATTCCGAAAACGTGCACAACTGAAAATTGACGATTTTTGATTTATGACGTTCTTGAAAGGAGTGAGCGATATATGCTGCTAAAAGATTTTTCTTTATTTATGCGTGTAAATTTACATTTCAATATATTGTACATACTTCACTGAGGCGATTGAAGGCCGGACAAAATAGTTCCGCGGACCAACGGTTGCCTATGCATGGTATAATATGACTTTGTATTTTTACTATAATGAATGATTTTATTATTTGATTTTAATGACTTAAGAATTACAAAGTGGGTAAATAAGCCATTTTTTATCCGAATAATGCATCGCCTTACTTGGAACGGTGCAATAAAACCAGGGTCATTTAATTACGGAAAATGTTTATTTATTCTGATATTCACAATGCAATTATTTACTTCGCAAATCCTTGGAAATATAAAATATAAAGTACTTTAGTAAATAGCTAATTTTAACTGGGCAATGCAACCTTTTGTGGTCGCGAATTTTCCAATACCCATTCAACGTAAGGCCCAATATATGTATTATACAATATATCACAAATTAATTTTCTTTGAACCCAGGTAACGTTAACATTACTTGGCGTATTTGATTTTTTTTTTACTTAAAATACCGTTTTTACATTGAAAATACAGATTTTTCTTCGAAATAAATATACGATTTTGAAAAGAGTTGAGTTATTTTTATTTATTTATTTTTATTATTTATTTCATAGATTCATTTTTTTACTATTTCTATTTACGGCTCTTTAGGCTATTAGTTTGTCTTTTACAATTTATCGTGTCTTACCGCAAAGCGAATGCCGAATCAATAAATAATGTATAAATTAAATTAAATTAAATTAATTAAAAGGTGTGTTGAGATGGTTTGGACATGTAGAACGAATGAGTGAGGAAAGAACGGTAAAACAAATTTATGAGGCGAATTAAATTGGAAAAAGAAGCAGAGGAAGACACCGAGAAAAACATGGCACGATCAGGTATGCCAAATACTTGAAAGTGGTCAGGTAAGGAGTCGTAAAAATCGGCGGGTATGTATGAGGAGATGCATGAACGTGGAAGAGGCGAAGAATGTTTGCAAGGACAGAGTGGTGTGGTGCTCTATTCTCTCTGCCTACCCCTGCGGGGAAGCGGCGTAATGGTTATTTTTTTTAATTAATAGATTTTACCACAAACTGACTGCTGAATCAATTAATGGAATTTATTTATCTTAAAAAACGTTGTGTTTGAAATTATGCAGTGTGTGAAAGACGAAGCAGATCATTACACATTATCCACGCCGGTAGATCATAGCTCGCAGATACGGCCTTATTTGGACTATGGCGGCATACGGCATAATGGCGTAACTGCCATTATTTATGTGGGAATATCAAATAATGCTGATTTCCTCTAATAGTAATCACAATCATGTATTCACTTCTATTAACATTTTGCAACTGCACTTACACAGACCTGTGTAGAAAATCCACTAATGACTCCTTCTCTCATGTTTTCCGAATTCTGAGAGGAATAGTTACTGCTGTTTGATTTTTCCTATCAATGGTTGTGCAATATATCGAGAATAAGGCATTTAGTGCAAATTATGAGAGTTCCAGTTACTGCTGTTTGATTTTTCCAAAGCAGTATGTTTTCAATATATCGATAATTAGGCATTTTGTGGAAATTATGAGAGTACCAGTTACTGCTGTTTGATTTTTCCAAAGCAATTTGCTTGCAACATATCGGTAATAAGGCATTTAGTGCAAATTATGAGAGTACCAGTTACTGCTGTTTGATTTTTCCAAAGCAGTATGTTTGCAATATATCGATAATTAGGCATTTAGTGCAAATTATGAGAGCAACAGTTACTGCTGTTTGATTTTTTCAAAGAAATATGTTTGCAATATATCGATAATAAGGCATTTAGTGCAAACGAGAGTAACAGTTACTGCTGTTCGATTTTTCCAAAGCAGTATGTTTGCAATATATCGATAATTAGGCATTTTGTGCGAATTTGAGAGTACCAGTTACTGCTGTTTGATTTTTCCAAAGCAGTATGTTTTCAATATATCGATAATTAGGTATTTAGTGCAAATTATGAGAGTTCCAGTTACCGCTGTTTGATTTTTCCAAAGCAGTATGCTTGCAACACATCGGTAATTAGGCATTTAGTGCAAATTATGAGAGCAACAGTTACTGCTGTTTGATTTTTTCAAAGAAATATGTTTGCAATATATCGATAATAAGGCATTTAGTGCAAACGAGAGTAACAGTTACTGCTGTTCGATTTTTCCAAAGCAGTATGTTTGCAATATATCGGTAATTAGGCATTTAGTGCAAATTTGAGAGTACCAGTTACTGCTGTGATTTTTCCAAAGCAGTATGTTTGCAATATATCGATAATTAGGCATTTTGTGCAAATTCTGAGAGTACCAGTTACTGCTGTTTGATTTTTCCAAAGTAATATGTTTGCAATATATCGATAATTAGGCATTTTGTGCAAATTCTGAGAGTACCAGTTACTGCTGTTTGATTTTTCCAAAGCAATATGTTTTCAATATATCGAGAATTAGGTATTTAGTGCAAATTCTGAGAGTACCAGTTACTGCTGTTTGATTTTTCCAAAGCAATATGCTTGCAACATATCGGTAATTAGTCATTTAGTGCAAATTGTGAGAGCAACAGTTACTGCTGTTTGATTTTTCCAAAGCAATATGTTTTCAATATATCGATAATTAGGCATTTTGTGCAAATGAGAGTAACAGTTACTGCATTTTGATTTTTTCGAAGTAATTTTTGGAATAAGTGAACAAATATGCATCAAATGGTGATATTTTCTTGGCAAAGTACTTAAAAATTTTAATCGAGATTAATTCAGTCTTAAATCTCGGAAAAGTCGTATATGGTACAATAATTTGGTTAGAGTTGAAAATTATAATATCTGAGCAGTTTGAAACTTCCAAACAAGACGTAACATAGAAAGCAAGTGACTGCCAAATCAATTAATGAAATTATAAAATCGTATTACAGTGAGATCTTCACATGTATGTTAGTACCTTGTGTAGACCGAATACGTCAATATTGTAATTTTTAAATGTGTGAGCATTATAAATTCCAATTATGTATGCAGATATGAAAAAACTTGGCTACAAGCATTGCATGTTACTTTCGATTATGGTTCCAGTGTTTCTAAAACTGTTATCGATTATTTTAATAGCATCAACCTAAATGTCTATAAAAAAGAGTATCATTTTATCTGCGTTCACTCTACTTCTATCCTTCTTTTACCGCGTTTGGCTTCCATGCATTCACTGTTAGCACTAGGACTCCGTTATGAACTGCCAGTTTGGCCTTTTGTCCGTCTCCGTAGTGTAGTTGGTCAGCGTGTTTGGCTACCGGTCTGGAGGCCCCGGATATATATATATATATATATATATATATATATATATATATATATATATATATATATATATATATATATATATATATATATATATATATATATATATATATATATATATATATATATATATATATATATATATATATATATATATATATATATATATATATATATATATATATATATATATATATATATATATATATTATTATATATATATATATATATATATATATATATATATATATATATATATATATGGTTTAATTTCGAAACATAGTGCTTGAATCACCAGAATTTCACCAAAGACGTCTATTGGTGAGATGAAAGAAGCTTTTTATTGAGTAAAAACTCTTTCATTTGTATGTGAGGTCCGAATCCTGTATTAAAATCACATACACGAGAAACGCTAGAAAATATCCTTTTCATTTTATTACTTTAGCTTATAATTTTACCAGTCAATTTATTTACAAAATTTTTGGAAGTCAAAGATACATGATCCATCCCACGACATACAGTCATTGAGTCATGAGATCGATCATATGAAATTTTAATTTAAAAAAATTAAGGTAAAATTAAGGTTTCAAATTTTAATTTTACCTCACAGTTGTAGAACCAGTGGAAATCATCAACTGGAAAGAGTACGAAACATAAATTCTTAATTGCTCACTGATATGAACGTCATAACATGGTTGTATATTTTGCGTTACAGGTCCATTCCAAAGGGTTGAAGTTCGGTATCTATGAGGACTATGGCAACTTCACTTGCGCTGGATACCCTGGAGTCATAGGACATCTCCACACTGGTTAGTATTCTGCCCTTCACATGTCGCTCACTCCTTTCAAGAACGTCATAAATCAAAAATCGTCAATTTTCAGTTGTGCATGTTTTCGGAATGCCCAGAAAATGTACTATATCCCAGAAAAAGTGGCATATTTTTTAACTTAATATTTACCCGCTACAGGGCAGAAAATGTTGTTTTTGCATTTTGAAGAAAAGGTATTTTTTTATTTATTTTTCTACATATATTAAATATTTTTCAAATGGACAAAAAACCTTCAGGTTTTACCTAAAAAGATATGTTGCACAATAAAAAGTTCTATAAGTGGCTTGATATTTATTTTTAATACATTGTGTTATATTTTTAAACTTTAAAAACTTTCTCCTGAAAAATCAAGTTTTTTGATTTATGACTTTCTTGAAAGGAGTGAGCGATGTGAAGTATTAATTTTACAGTCTCAGCATAGATCCTCATCCATGTTGAAATGTCAAAAATGTAAAAATAACTCCTTAGTGGAGAAAACCCAGATTTTGTGTATTTTTTTTTTTAATTTTAATTTTTTTTTTTACAAAATACATATTAAAATAATACAAAATAGTTGATAAATATACAGTACATTTCAAATATAACGTTTCTACCTCTCTAATAGAGTAGATACTTGTGTGTAGAGAGGGTGTTCGTTTTACATTTTTATTTGTAAAATAATAATAATAAAACCCTTACCGCACCCCAATGGTGCATAGGGCACTGCTTCATATAAACGCAGTGTTATCTCAATCGTTTACACATGAAGGAAAGGTGATCAGCCCTCCGCTTCAGGTACCAGTCCAGGGTAATATTGAATAAATATTACAGTGAAAAAATCACTAATATTTATTTGACCTGAACCGAACCCGGACCTCCAGAACGGTAGCCAAGCGTGCTGACCATTACACTACAGAGGCGGACTTACTCGCTTCGGCTTAGGTCGTTGTACTCGCTTCGGCAGTACATATACTAAAATTGGAACGATACAGAGAAGATTAGCATGGCCCCTGCGCCCTTTACATGTGATGTATTAATTTTACAGTCTCAGCATAGATCCTCATCCATGTTGAAATGTCAAAGATGTAAAAATAACTCCAAAGTAATGAAAACCCAGATTTGTATAAGGTTTAAAAATCATTAGAATGCTGAGAACAGAGTGAGTGGTGCACTAAAATCAGTTTTAGCAAATAAAAATCTATCAGCGAAAGCTAAACTGGCAGTACACAATGGGGTTCTGGTTCCAACCCTTATGTATGGAAGCGAAGCATGCAGTTGGCAAAATAAGGATGAAAGCAGACTTAATGCAGTCGAAATGCGATCTCTCAGACGAATGTGTGGCAAAACGATGATTGATAGATGTTCGAATGATGAAATAAGGAAAGAATGCAAGGCTGAGATAAGTATTATCGATAAAATTATGGTGTGTAAAGATGGTTTGGACATGTGGAACGTATGAGTGAGGAAAGAACGGTTAAACAAATTTATGAGGCGAATGTAGTTGGATGTAGTTGCAGAGGAAGACCGAGGAAAACCTGGCACAATCAGGTATGTCAAATACTTGAAAGCGGCCGGGTCAGGAGTCGTAATAATCGTCGGGTATGTATGAGGAGATGCATGAATGTAGAAGAGGCGAAGAATGTTTGCAAAGACAGAGTGGTGTGGCGTTCGATTCTCTCTGCCTACCCCTGTGGAGAAGCGGCGTGATAGTTAGTTTTTTTTTTAAATCATTGCGTGGATATTTATATTTATATAAAAAACGTATTTTATTTTAACTCTTACCACTCTGTAGGCCAGACATTCTGGCCCGTATGATTCTAGTAGGCAGCTCCGTGGGCCACAATATCTGGTCCGGCGCAGGTATAACTTAAATCACTGATTTCTCTATCACCCAAGTAAATTGTACCAAAAAATATTTTGGATAAATACAGTTAATCTTAATTAACATGGTCATACGAATTGCCAGACAGAGTGGCCCAAAATTAGGGAACCAAAATATTTATTTTAATGGTAGAAAAACGTTGCATTTTTTTGATAAGAGTAGCTGATCAGTTATGAGAAAAAATGGTCAGAGTGGAAAGGGTCAATCTGTGTTGGGAAAAGAAGGGATAATCTAGTGTGAGCTAGTCAGCAACTTGTCAGCATTTGCTCATTGCTGGGAGGAAACCACGTAAAACTCCTCAGAAGAAGGCGGACTGTTGACTGTCGTCAACAGGCCTTCCGTTCCACTAGAAGAGGGTTCGGCATTTTGTGTCCTAGCTTGGTAAACTACTAGACTGCTACTAGGTCTACTGCAAATTGGATAGTATTACAGGCATATCGATTTTGTTACACACAACACCAACTTGGTATCACCGGACAGCATAGTGTTGATATTATTATTATGGTAGTACATGCTAGCTAACTTTTAACTTTTTCATCTTATTATGTTTTTAATTTTATAAAATAATAATATAATTGTTTTCTGATAGTCAAGTATTTTTTTTGTATTTTATATTAACACTATTATTCTAGTTCTACTTATAATACCTATACCCTTATACCCTTTACTATGACCTAAATTATATTGTTTACCCACACACAGGCCATGCCTTTGTGGGATCTTTTTTTGTATTTATATTTTATTCATTTTTTTTATTATTTGAATTTCTGTCATGTTTGTATAATGCAAACGAATTTAAAATAAAGAAATAAAATATTGTTATTTGTATGTGCATATCTAAATGTCAGTCTAATTTATTTATTTATTTTTATTTATTCATTTATTGAACGGCTGAAGCCTTTATGATAATACATATAATACATATATATACAGTATATAAAACAAAAATAAAAAATACACTAATGAATACACTAATAGAGAAATAAAAAGTCTTATAACATAAAATCATAATAAAATACATAAAATAACAAGTGGGTTCTAATGTGGGTTTCCTTGTTCAGACGCAGCGACCTTCGCATCGTGGGATGTTGACTACGTGAAGTTGGATGGATGCTACGCCCTCCCTCAGGATATGGACTCCGGATACCCGGAGTTCGGGATGCATCTCAACAACACGGGCCGCACCATGGTCTACTCCTGCAGTTGGCCGGTATACCAGATATATGCCGGGATGCAGGTATTATCAATATGCAATTTACTGTTGTATGTATAAAGCAGTGCTCCGCAACCTTTACTCACCTAATTATTCCTAGAATTCTGCGGCATACAAAAAGCTAAAATAATAGGTAGTATAAAAAGTTTCCCCGGTTTTTTGCCACTAAAACTAACTAACTATCAGGCCGCTTCTCCGCAGGGATAGGCAGAGAGAATAGAATGCCACACCACTCTGTCTTTGAAAAAATTCTTCGCCTCTTCTACAGGCAAGCATCTCCTCATACATACCCTCTAATTATTTCGTCTCCGAATTTTTTTGCCACTAGATGGTGTTACCTATATATCAAGCACCTCAAAAGATAAAAGGTGACATCTCAGTTAATATTTTTGTGAAGTTAGTTTTCTAATTCGTTGCTCATGTGAAAAGTAATATTGACTGAGATATCCTAAACACATAATTTTGCAGCCTAAGTTACAGCTTATTTAGCTTGTATGTAAATCCAGCGCTGATTGAATCAGTGTAAAACAAAAATCAATATCTAACTTACAATAATATATCATTTTGAAATATTTATCAATATCTAACATACTATTGAATATCATTGGGAAAACGTGATTCACATAACGAACTTGCTCCTGTATTTACATCAGCCATTTGCTTAATTTTGGTTTATTTTTCAGCCCAACTTCTCTTCCATCATCCAGCACTGCAACTTGTGGCGCAACTTCGACGACATCCAGGACTCCTGGGCCTCCGTGGAGTCCATCATCGACTACTACGGCAACCACCAAGACACCATTGTGCCCAACGCTGGTCCAGGCCACTGGAACGACCCAGACATGGTACAAATTTCTATCCAATTTACTTTCATATTTTGTATATTAACACATCTTATGTGGGAGGCAAGTTTTAAGTCTTTTTTAATTAATGTTTTACTTAGCAAATACCACTATTTCTTAAAATCTACTGTGACACGTGTTTCGATGCATTCCGCATCATTTTCAAACACCGTATGGTGTTTGAAAATGATGACATCGAAACATATGGTGCATACGGTGTTTGAAAATGCATACGGTGTTTGAAAATGATGCGGAATGCATCGAAACATGTGTCACAGTAGATTTTAAGAAATAGTGGTATTTACTAAGTAAAAAATTAATTAAAAATGGATAGATTTTACCACAAAGTGACTGCCGAATCAATTAAAGAAAGTTTTAAGTCCTTAGACTGAGTAGTATTTTGTCTCTTCTTCTCCGTCTTACTCCTCATTACTGAGGGTTGTGACCCTTGACGAAGCAATGACTCTTCTCCAGTTATCTAAAACCTTGTTTTATAATTTAAAACAGATTCCAATTCTATATAAAATAAAACTCAAATTTTGTTTTTGTATTGGTAGTTTTTTTATCCAGTTTCGACAAGCACCTTGTCATTTCCAGAGATGGTTATGTACTAAACATAAAATAGTGAAATATTCCTCCATCTTCTCTTACTTTTAAGCTTACTTAATTCTTCTTCTCCCTCTTACGCCTCATTACTGAGGGATGGGACCCTTGTGGAAGCAATGACTCTTCTCCCCCTTGACTGCGCTGCATGAAGCTCCAACCACCGAGGTGCCGGCTACTGTCTTAACTTGATTGATCCTTCGTGAGGGGATCTTCCTCCCCTTTTCTTCCCCTCCAGGCTACCAATCACAACTAGTCGTTCCAAGCTATCTTTATTCCAATGCATCCATAGAACTGAAGAATCTGTCTTGTACAGACAATGACACTGGCCAGAGTCTAGCCATCCAAGTAAAATTACGTACAACCCTTATCCACACCCGATGGTGCATAGGGCACTGCATGATATAAGCAAAGTGTTATCTTGGTCGTTAGTACATAAAGAAAAGGTGATCAGCCTTCCGCTTCAGGTACCAGTCTATGGTAATATTGAATAAATATAAGGGTGAAAAATCAATACTATATATTTGACCTCCCTCCTCGAAATCGAACCCAGGACCTCCAGTGCGGGAGCCGAGCGTGCTCAACATTACACTATGGAGGCGGACAAACTAAGTAAAATTAAGCATGTTTTAAAAATTTAAAAATATTTTTAAATGAATAAATTTATTGATTTCAGTTGATTATCGGAAACTTTGGTCTATCCTACGAGCAGAGCAAGACTCAGATGGCCATCTGGGCCATCCTGGCGGCTCCCCTCCTCATGTCCGTGGACCTCCGCACCATCCGCCCGGAGTACAAGGCCATCCTGACCAACAGGAAGATCATCGCTGTGGACCAAGACCCCCTCGGGATACAGGGAAGGAGAATATACAAGGTACTCCAAGTGGCTTCACATGTAAAGCTTGTATACGCTTAACAATTTCACAATAAATTAATATATTTTAGATGGGTATTTTTTATGCCTGCGGACCGCTGGCGACGGGATTTGATAATTATGCCGATATTCTTATAGTTAAAACCTTAACAAAGTGATTGGTAAACAATATTCATATAAATTTATTCAACAATTTCAATTTATTCAACAACAGAAAATTTTTATATACATAACAAACAATATTCAAGGCGTATATATTAAAAGTAAGCAAGAAGACAGGTGTAGAAGAATCCCGCTTCGGAAAACTCCTTCGGACACATGGAACAGATCAATATTTAATGAGATATTGTTCAACAAAGCGGTAGCTCTTCCTACAGGCATAACCATTGGCTGGTTGGTCCTGTGTATAGGAATGTGAAACAATCTATGTCGACGCTGTCTTAGGTAACTATCGGGAACATACAGACCAATGTTCCGGATAATTTCAGGATTATCGATCATACCGCGCAACAATCGATAAAAATGTGTAATCAAATACACATTCCTTCTAGTCTCTAAACTAAAGTAATAAGTAAACCTTGTATAAGCTTAACAATTTCACGATCAATCAATTTATTTCAATACAACTTTTCTCATTAATTGCGGAGCCTTGGCGTAGCTGGGTAGACGCTCGACTGCGAAACTGGCATCGCAGGTTCGATTCCCGACAAGTGCAAAATAAATTCAAGAAAGATTTATTTTCAATTGGTGTGGGTATTTGCGATGTATTTTTCACATTTACCTGCCCTATCCTTACTATCCTACCTGCAGACAAGCCTCTAAAAATAGAGGCTTTGCGGGTTATTCCTTTTTTTTTAAATCAAATTCACCACTTTAGTCACTTTGTAGTAATATCTATCTTGAATTTTTCAGACTTCACTAACCATTAATTAAATAGATAACGATCACACATATAACAAGAACAACGTAGAAATCCTAAAAATTATTAATATGAAAAGTCATAAACTGCAACGTGTTGAAACAATGGAAATTCATAAAAATATAAATAAAAATAAACCGATTATTACCAATATCTATCAATAACTAAAGCCTCCCTTTTATTGTTTATGTTACCACATAAAAAAAATAAAGTAAAAAGAAAAAAGAAACAGCTCCTACCCCCTCTTCATTCTTAAACATGCCAAGGGCACAGCTCTAAAATTTAGACTTGACTTCAAATACTGTGCTTGAAAATAATGTGGAATGCATGGGATGATCACAATAGATTTAAAAAAATAATGGTATTAACTAAGTAAAACTTAAATTAAAAATGGATAAATTTTACCACAAAGTGACTGCCTAATGAAATAAAAAATAAAAAATAAATTATTTTATTTTTTCGGGAATTGTACAGCTTTATGTATAAAAAAAAAGTATATAATAAACAAAAGTTACATTAACAATAATAAAGATTACATTACATTAACAAAAATAGTTACATTAATAAAAATAAACGTTATTAAACAATTCCACATTTATGTTATAATAACTATTGAAAAAAGCATTCAGAGATTAAAAAAAAGGGTATAAAAAATAGATTTTGCAGGAAGGAGAAGTAAAGGAGAGGAATGAATGAGGAATTAATATAATAATTGCTAATGCTTTCAAAGTCCCTATCACTGTCAGCGGGGCATGTAAGTTGATACTAACTACATACTATGTACCCTTCATGTTCTAATAACTAGAGTGACAGCAGTAGGAAAGCTACAAACCCTACTAGAGGACCTCAACCCATTAGGAAACCACTAACAATGAGGAGCCAACCTCTTACAATCTATATTACAGTGAAACCTGTATCTATCGTTCCTCGAATAATAGTTTTCCCGGATGTGTCATTCATTTCTTCTATCCTGACCCTATTTCATACTAAACTAAACCGCATTTATCGTTCGAATGAAGCTCCATATTTGGTCATTTTGTCTGTTTTTATACATTATTTCCAATTTTCTTACATTCAACGGCAACGTATGGGATAGAAACTATCGATAGCTTGTGTAACCGATAGCAGGAGAGCTCGATATTGATGAAAAGGAGCCGCTGCCTGTACCTGCATTTCCTGAAGCGTGCACACTCTTTGAAAGAAAACTTTCTACAACGCACATTCAATAACCGATGCTGAAAAAAATACTATTTGCAAAGCCGAAAATATACTATTGACTTACGAAAATAAAACAGTTAAAAAAACAATAGTATTTTTTAAAATTCTATTCAGGTTCGTATTTTTTTTTTAATAAATACATTTGCATCTGAAACATGTATTCTTTTTAGAATTTTAGCCTACAAATGGTTATGCAGATTGGGAGGACGGTATCTTTACTCGGTCGTATCTATTTGCGTATTGACCTCTTAATCTCGCATTCATTGTTTTCCCGCATTCATAGTTTATTTCAATAGGTCCCTTTAAAAACGATAGATAAAGGTTTCGCTGTATATTTTTTCTACAAGATTCCTAAGCATTGACATATAATTTTCAGCACCGTGGAATTGAGATCTGGTCTCGTCCCATCACACCAGTGTACCAGACGTACTACTCTTACGCCGTGGCCTTCGTGAACAGGCGTACTGATGGAACTCCTTCCGATGTAGCTGTCACCCTGAGGGAACTGGGTCTCACCAACCCAACTGGATACAGAGTCGAGGTAACCGAGTTTGCATCTTCTTCTCCATCACTATCTTTTTTTCTAAGGACCATCCTCTCTTCTTGTTCTTAAAACATTATGTTTATTTTTCCTCCGCCATCGGCTTAGCTCCAACCACTGATGAACTTGTGGCAGCCCTAATCTTTTTTGTTTTAAAAAAAAACAGAAATATTTGTGTTTTTTTATTATTTACAAAAATACTTCAACTTCATACTATTTCTGTGAGCCTAAGTGACGCATTATTTTAAATAGGTATCAAATTGTGATAGAGTGGGTTCGAACCAAGAAACTTTGGGACCATAACCCGACACATCTTCTTTTCTATCTTCTTTCTCCTCTTCTCTAAGGGTCTTCTCCAACCACTGATTCACTTGAGGTAGCCTTGATTTGGTCAGTCCATTTAGTAGTTGTTATCCTCAACAACACAAACTTTAATATAAACATTAGTTTGACCCTTTATTATTCACCCTGTGGATAATATATCAATATATCGCTCACTCCTTTCAACTACGTCATATCGTAGTCATACAAGAGAAAGTGACCAAGTGCATTGTTTTACAAAAACGTGATCTTTGACTATTTGATATCTTACTAGCCTAATATTGCCCTGAAAAAATCCCAAAGGATTTTAAACATGGAAGTATAATATATTGACTCGTTAAAAATGACTAACTGCATTGCTGTTTATTTTCTTGCCAAGCAAAAGTGACAAAAGCCCTCCTGAGCATTTTACGTTTTGGTAGTTGGTCACTTTCTCCTGTATGACTACGATATATCAAAAATCGTCAATTTTCAGTTTGACATGTTTTCGGAATGCCCAGAAAATGTACTATATCCCAGCAAAAGCGGCATATTTTAAACTTATTATTTACCCGCTACTGGGCAGAAATTGTTGTCTTTGCATTTTGAAGAAAAGATATTGTTTAATTTTTTTTTTTAAATAAACAAAATATTTTCAAATTGAGAAAAAACCTTCAGGTTTTACCTAAAAAGATTTGTTGCACAGTAAAAAGTTCAATAAGTGGCTTGACATTTATTTTTAAAATATTGTATTGTATTTTTAAACTTTAAAAACGATCTGAAAAATCTAGTATTTTGATGTATGACGTTGTTGAAAGGAGTGAGCGATATATTATATTGTGTGTGCCTCAACTTGAGAAAAAGCATCTTCATATTTATCCAAAAGATGGGAGTCTCAGCATCCCTGAGCTTCCGATCTAGCATTGGCTGTCTTAAATGATCACTTAATACGCTTGTGCAACATTCACCGTCATCTACCCATTATTGAGCATCCATATTGTATTAATTTGTATGTTACAATGATTAAAGAAAACACTTTGTTTTTTACCACTTGAGTTTTATTATAGACTACATGTTTCAGAAGTTAAACTTCCATCATTCAGGTCTGTATAATAACTAAAATATAAAATATAAAATTGTTCTATAAATAAGGAGAGGGGAAAGTAAGGGGAAGGGGTTAGTCAAGGGACGGAGTTTGAAAACAAAGGAAAAATGGAAAGTAACTTACTTTCCATTTTTACTTACTTACTTTCCCCTCTCCTTATTTATAGAACAATTTTATATTTTATATTTTAGTTATTATACAGACCTGAATGATGGAAGTTTAACTTCTGAAACATGTAGTCTATAATAAAACTCAAGTGGTAAAAAACGAAGTGTTTTCTTTAATCACTGTAACATGTCTTACCACAAAGTTAATGCCGAAACAATAAATAAAATAAATTTGTATGTTTGTTAATGCATAGTGGCACACTTTAAATGTTAAAGTTTCATTTTTTAAATTATGTTACATATCTATAAGATTATGAAGCTTCTTTTATCATCAACAATTACTCTTTTTCCAGGATTTATATGAAGACGTCGACTATGGAATCCTCTCACCCCAGACCAAGATCAAAGTGAAAGTCAACCCCTCAGGTAGAACGTGTTTGCCCTATTTTGAAATAACTTAAATACCACCAGGTTTTATACTGTGACCCAAAGTGATGTAAACAAGCTTTTGAATTACTTGAACATAATCAGGTGCTATACTGTGAAGCAAAATGATGTTGTCAGGATTTGAAATTACTTGAATATAACCAGTTGATACACTGTGAAGCAAAATGATGTTGTCAAGCTTCTGAAATAACTTTAACATAATCAGGTGCTATACTGTGAAGCAAAATGATGTTGTCAAGCTTTTTAAATTACTTGAACATAACCAGTTGGTAAACTGTGAAGCAAAATGATGTTGTCAGGATTTGAAATTACTTGAATATAACCAGTTGATACACTGTGAAGCAAAATGAAGTTGTCCAGCTTCTAAAATAACTTTAACATAATCAGGTGCTATACTGTGAAGCAAAATGATGTTGTAAAGCTTTTGAAATTACTTGAACGTAATCAGGTGCTATACTGTGAAGCAAAATGATATTGTCAAGCTTTTAAAATTACTTGAACATAATCAGGTGCTATACTGTGAAGCAAAATGATGTTGTCAAGCTTTTGAAATTACTTGAACATAATCAGGTGCTATACTGTGAAGCAATATGATATTGTCAAGCTTTTGAAATTACTTGAACATAATCAAGTGCTTTACTGTGAACCAAAATGATGTTGTCAAGCTTTTGAAATTACTTAGTGGTAAACTGTCAACTGAAATGATCTTGGATTTATAATATATAAAAAAAACCCTTATCCGCACCCAATGGTGCATAGCGCACTGCATCATATAAACGCAGTGTTATCTTGATCGTTTACACATGAAGGAAAGGTGATCAGCCTTCCGCTTCAGGTACCAGTCCAGGGTAGTATTGAATAAATATTACAGTGAAAAAATCACTTATATTTATTTTACCCCCCTTGGGAATCGAACCCGGGACCTCCAGAACGGTAGCCAAGCGTGCTGACCATTACACTAGGGAGGCGCACTATAATATATAGATGGAAATAGCTCAAATACGAGTAAGTGGTAAACTATTAACCAAAATAATATCCCTAACACGTTGATTGCCGACCTGAAAAGCTGGATTTCATGAGATAACCAAACTATAAATTTTGTTTTGTGTGCTTTTACCTTTTTAAAACTGTGCTTTTACCTTTTAAGTGTATCTTTAGTTTCAATATTATCTTAGTAGGTTTAACATAATGTAAATATTTATCGTTCGTCTTTGTAGTGTAATGGTCAGCATGCTCGCCTACCGTTCTGGAGGTCCCGGGTTCGATTCCCAGGGGGGTTTAATAAATACAAGTGATTTTTTCAATCTAATATTTATTCAATATTACACTGGACTGGTACCTGAAGTGGAGGGCTGATCACCTTTCCTTCATGTGTAATCGATCGAGATAACACTTTATATGAAGCAGTGCCCTATGCACCATTGGGGTGCGGTAAGGGAGTAAAATTAAATATTTATCACGCGCTAATGTATAATCCGCCATCAGCAGATGGGCCGGATCACACATATATGCGTGACTGGCAATCAACGTGTTAAACCGGCCTTTCACAAAGAAACTAACTGGCCACTACCTCTGCCATTTTTAGGCAAATGTAGAAAATAACGACAGGAATTCTTTTTTTACAAAGCATTTACTATCCCTATTCTAAAAAAAACAATTCAGTTAAATATAAAAATAAAACACTTGTATGTATATATAAGACCTCTTTCAAGTTTATTAATGTAAACACAACTAGTTTTAGTTTGTATTTTTACCTGTCAATGAAAACATCAGAAGATCCGGAAACTAGTTGTGTTTACATTAACATTCTTAATAGTGGTCTTATACAAGTGTTTAATTTAAATCTAAATTCTGAGACAGCACTTTATGCATATTATACACTTTGATCTGCAGAACGTTGAATTTGTTTTGTAACATTTTAGAATCACGACCAACCCTCATTAAGCCTGTTTTACAGTGGCATTTATTCATGACACATCGCTCACTCCTTTCAAGAACGTCATAAATCAAAAATTGACAATTTTCAGTTGTGCATGTTTTCAGAATGCCCAGAAAATGTACTATATCCCAGCAAAAGAGGCATATTTTTTTACCTAATATTTACCCGCTACAGGGCAGAAAGTGTTGTTTTTGCATTTTGAAGAAAAGGTATTGTTTAATTATTTTTTTTTAATACTAAATTTTTTTCAAATGGTGAAAAAACATTCAGGTTTTACCTTAAAAGATCTGTTGTACAGTAAAAAGTTCAATAAGTGGCTTGATATTTATTTTTAGTACATTTTATTATATTTTCAAACTTTAAAAACGATCTCCTGAAAAATCAAGTTTTTTGATTTATGACATTCTTGAAAGGAGTGAGTGATATGTCCTTTTAAGACTAGTATTTGAAATACTTGACTACATTCGCCTCGTAAATCTGTTCTTCAATATCATTGTTATCCACCGCGAGTCCCATGATATTGGCCAATGACACAATCTCTTTGACTGTAGACTCCACAAATATTAATTTTTTTTTCATTCAAACCCTTTTCTGCACCCCAATGGTGCATAGGGCACTGCATTATAAACACAGTCTTATATTGATCGTTAACACGTTCTTGAAAGGAAGTTCTTGAAAGGAGTGAGCGACATGCTTAGCAGTACCTACTTATTTATTCATAAAATTTAATATTATTTTTTTACATTACAGGTGTTGTTATATTGCGTGCGGATGCCCAACCCTCCTTCCAGTATCGCTCTTCCACTTCAAGGACTCCTTATGATCCCATTAACGATGTATTCAGGCTGGTTAAAAAATAAACGCGCCTAGAGTTTAAAAAAAATTAAATGTAAGACCTCAAGTGCCGAAATAAGCTTTCAAATGCTTTAAAAATATTTAATACATATATATACATATGAATACATCGTGGGTGTAGTGGCAAAAAACTTTTACTCGAAAATATGCAATTTTGACTTGATGATGCATATTATAAAGTTTTTATCGTTCTATAAACTGGGAAAATCACTTAGTAGTTTGAAATGTCATATTTATATTTGTGATTTTAAAAGTAAATTCAACTTTAAGTTTAACTCTTAACAATCTGTAGGCCAGACATTCTAGCCCGTATGATTCTAGTAGGCAGCTCCGTGGGCCACAATGTCTGGCCCGGCGCAGGTATAACTTTAATCACTGATATCTCTATCACCCAAGTATATTCTACCAAAAAATATTTCAGATAAATACAGTTAATCTTAATTAACATGGTCATACGGATTGCCAGACAGAGTGTCCCAAAATTAGGGAGCTAAAATATTTATTTGAATGGTAGAAAAATGTCGCATTTTTTTATCAGAGTAGCTGATTAGTTATGAAGAAAAATGGTCAGAGTGGAAAGGGTTAATAGCGGGTATTTTATTCAGGCTAAAAGCTTTAAATAGTGGGGATTATTCAAGCAGAGATTTTAGAGTTTTTTGCCAGTGTATCCACGATATGATACTATGATACATTATATTAAATACAATGAAGGAACGAAAACAAAAACAAAGCATTGAAATTTAATTTTACTTTATTCTGAAAATAAAATGAAGTGAAAAGAAAGATATATATACATATATAGTTGAACCTGGATATAAGAAACCCAAGGGATTGGGACATTTTTCTCTTATAAAGATGTATCTCGTATAATCCATACATTCATTTACATAGGGGTAAAATAATGAGACCTTAAGCCAGCTGTCTATTAAGGTGGAGACTGACCAGAGCAATTGTCGTAACATAACGTCGTAACATCGCTCGCATCCGAAACTATGGATGGAGCGCTCGGCTCGCTGTACTGACTGCCCGAATGCTCGCATCGTAACGTGTTACGTTACGATGAAATGCTCCGGTCAGTCTCCACCTTTAAAGAGTTTTCTTTGTTGTCTAAGTATCTTATTTTGAGAATCAATTGTCAATAAATATGTACATGTATACATTTATACACATAAATACATATTTATGTATAAAAATTCAATCATGTATTTTTAGCATCAATTAAAATCAGTGATATTGAAACAAATCCCGAATGAATTAGAATATTTTCTTGAATGTTTTTTGCTGAGAATTTGCAGCACATTTTATAAACTGTATAATATAAAGCTCAAATATTGTTTTAAACCATTTTTATTTTTGGTACTTTTTTCCAACTAGTTTTGACAAGCACCTCGTTATCTTCAGGGACGGACATGTACTAAACTTGAAACAGAGAAATATGCGTAGTTAGGTGAGTAAGCAGGATAAAGTAGTGGGTAATGAAGTGAATCCCATGGACAGCTAGACGCACCAACGAGTCCATTCATCTAGAGTTAGCCATTCGCTAGATGGCTTGACTCTGGTCAGTGTCTGTACACGACGGTATATTGAGCATAGCAACGAGGATAGTCTGGAATGACTGGTTATGATTGGTAGCCTGGAGGGGAAGAAAGGGAGAAGAAGATCCCATATGATGGACCGATCAAGTTACGCCAGCAGCAGGCACCTCGGTGGTTGGAGCGCTACTTGCAGTGCAGTCAAGGGATAACTGGAGAAGAGTCATTGCTTCCACAAGGGTCACAACCCTCAGTAATGAGGGAGAAGAAGAATTTAGTAAGGTTTGAAGTAAGAGAGGATGAAGGGATATTTCACTTTTTTAAGTTTAGTACACAGCCATCTCTGAAAATGACAAGGTGCTTGTCAAAACTGGATAAAAGAAACTACCTATATAAAAACAAAATTTGAGTTTTATTTCATATTAAATTGGAATCTGTTTTAAATTATAAAACTAGGTTTTATATAACATTTATAATTTTTCTTTTGATTTTTTTACTATTTTTGATGAATGCATGAATTTGTCGTCTAAGTTTTATACTATGCCAAAATATTTTATAAGCCAGTACATAAAACAGGACATATTGTTAAGAAGAATTTTTCTGTTTTTTGTAATGAATTTTGTATTTGGTAGCTAGATTTCTTAATTATCTTTAGACATTATTATATTATCATCTCTATTTTACTTCCTTTTTATACAATATAATAGTATATAAATATGTGTAGGAGATTGAAATATGAATACTTTAATATGTTAATAAACACAGCTTGTAATTTTGTATGAAAGTCCACTGTGACAATTCGGTAGACTACCATCTATCAACCTACTTCTTTCTCTACTCCTTACTACATAACTACATTCTCCCCATAAATTTGTTTTACTCAATCCATTCATACATAACCTATTAAAGTATTTTTTTATTATGGTGTCAAGGGATCATGCATCCCTAATGTCTCTGCGACCATAATAGTTCTGTTGTGACCTCCCTCTGTGTCATAGCTTACTCTCAAGACCTATGTGAGTCATGTAGCTCACGACTTGTCTTGGTGGTAGGAGCTTCACCTTCTCGGAGTCCCGTAGTAGTCCTCCAAGGATGTGACTTCGGTTATAGAGAATGTGGATGGGTGTTTCGTTATCCTCCATACAAAATTTTTAGACTGGGGAACCATGCAGTCCAATTTTTGACATGTACTTCTTCAGTCTGCAGCGTCCTGTCAAGGTCCTGGTTAGGATCCTTATTTGTTTCTTGTTAAGCTTTAGAGCTTCCATGGTGAATTTTCGCGAGTTGTATTAAAGTGTTAACATATGAAAGTATTTGTCAACATTGTATTTCTGTGAGATGCATAATTATAACAGTTTAAATATTTCCTGGTGTACATAATCTTTTATGTTTTAAAACAAACTTTGTTGAGTATATCAAATTGAAAACTTGATTTCTTTCATGTAATTTTATTATATTTTAAGCTTTGAATAGATCTTAATCTTTTCATAACATTAACTTATCTGTGTAAACGGGATACATGGCGTTTTTCGGATCTCAAGATAGTTTTCTTATGTTAATTAACACATTGCTGTCGGGCGGTTTTTTCATCAACCCCGACCATAATTATACTCAGACAGTCTGCCGCCCGACTCTCAGTATACTAATCACAAGTAACCGCAAACCCAACATCGATATCTACAATGTTTTTTGACGTCTTTCGTGCTCTACCAACAGTAAGCAAATAGAATGCTTATAAGCATCTCCTGCTCTCTACTAACAGTATGTAAAAGACGCTTTTAAGCGTTTCCCTCAAACAATGTGTTAATTAAGTAATCTTTAAAATATATTTTTTTAATGAATTCAATTTTTGAATCTACTTTATGAATAATGTTCTTACATTTTAATCTAATTTACTCTATGAGGACACAGAACCAATAAATATATTATTTTTTGTGTATAATTAGTAGTTTGTGATGTATAAATAGTTTTTTCATTACCTTCTTGCAGCAATTATATTTTGCGTTAAAAGAAAGTGTTCTAATTTGCCATTTAGTGTGAAGACGCCACTATAAATGAACTTAGTTATAATGGAATAAGATTTTCTAATTAAATATTTAAGTTACCAGTAAAATTTGTTTTATTTTTGTTTTATGACTCCTGACCTGACCAAATTAAAGTTTTTTTTTTTGACATCTCATCAAAGGTGAAGAAGAATATGGAAGTCTGGGCGTTTACGGGGCTGACGACCATCATAGGTTGGTTTAAGTGATCACCTTACACACGTGTAACAATCAACAATTCTACCCATTATTGACAACCACACTACTCAAATTCTTGGAAGTTCTAAATACATGAACCAATTTAGAAACCTTGTTCTTGAATCACTAGAACTTCATAATTAAAATGTAACTTTGTTTTAAAATCACTATAAAGGTTAGCTTCGAAACCGGTAGACATTATAATTCAGTTATAATAATATATTTGTCCGCCTTCGTAGTGTAATGGTCAGCACGCTCGGCTACCGTTCTGGAGGTCCCGGGTTCGATTCCTAAGGGGGGTAAAATAAATATAAGTGATTTTTTCACTGTCATATTTGTTCAATATTACCCTGGACTGGTGGTACCTGAAGCGGAAGGATGATCACCTTTCCTTCATGTGTAAACGATCAAGATAACACTGCGTTTATATGACGCAGTGCCCTATGCACCATTGGGGTGCGGATAAGGGTTTTATTATTATATATATTAATATATTTAGAGTGGTTTTAAAACAATGTTACATTTTAATTATAAAATGGAAAATCATACAATTAGTGCTTCAAATATAAATTACACTAGAACTTCAGTAGAGACATCTATTGATGAGATGTAAAGAAGCTTTTTATTAAGCAGAAACTCTTATATTAGTACGTGAGGTCCGAATCCTGGATTACAATCACACACATGAGAAACGCCAGAAAATACCATTTTCATTTTATTATTTATGCTTATAATTTGACCAGATAATTAAAGTATTTGAAATACTTAATCATGCTGAATATTCCTTGATCTTTCTCTGCTCCTATGTGCAACTATATTCACCTAATAAATGTGTTTTACTGTTCTTCCCTCACTCATTCTTTCTATCTAAACCATATTATCAATAATCAGTTATAGCAAATAAAAACCTATCAGCGGAAGCTAAACTGGCAGTGCACAACGGAGTCCTGGTTCCAACTCTAATGTATGGAAGTGAAACATGGAGTTGGCAAAAGAAGGATGAAAGTAGACTGAATGCAGTCGAAATGCGATCTCTCAGAAGAATGTGCGACAAAACGATGTATGATAGATGTGCGAATAGTGAAATAAGGAAGGAGTGCAAAGCTGAGATAAGCATTATCGATAAAATTAAGAAAGGTGTTTTGAGATGGTTTGGACATGTGGAACGAATGAGTGAGGAAAGAACGGTAAAACAAATTTATGAGGCGAATGTTAGCGGGAAAAGAAGCAGAGGAAGACCGAGAAAAACATGGCACGATCAGGTATGCCAAATACTTGAAAGTGGTCAGGTTAGGAGTCGTAACAATCGGCGGGTATAGATGAGGAGATGAACGAACGTGGAAGAGGTTTGCAAGGACAGAGTGGTGTGGCGCTCTATTCTCTCTGCCTACCCCTGCGGGGAAGCGGCGTGATGGTTAGTTAGTTAGTTAGTTAGTCTTATCTCAGCCTTGCATTCTCTCCTCATCTTACCATATAAAAATCAATCATACATCTTTTTGCCACACAAGTATTTGAAATACTTGAACATGCCAAGGTTTTCCTTGGTCTTGCTGTACTCCTATTTCCAACTCACTCAAAACTACATTCACCACATAAATTTGTTTTACCATTCTTTCTTTGCTCATTCGTTCCACATGACCAAACCGTCTCAACACACTTTTCTTAACTTTTAAAGTCTAGGATTTGATTCCCATGAATGATCTGATTTAAAATAAACACATTTGATTTTTTTCACTCGTATAATTATTCTGTATTACCTTAGAGTGATGGTAGATACCTCCAGACAGGACTGATCACCTAACCTACGTAAGAATAATGATAAAGTTACTTTATATAAATTAACTGGTCAAATTGCAAGCTAAAATAATAAAATGAAAAGGACATTTTCTAGCATTTCTCGTGTATGTGATTATAACCCAGGATACAGACGTCACATACAAATGAAAGAGTTTCGGCTCAATAAAAAGCATCTTTCATCTCACCATAGATGTCTCTTGTGAAATTCTAGTTATTCAAGCACCATGTTTCGAATTTGAACAATATATATACCTAGAAGTTCCAATAATTTGAGAAGCATGGTTGTCAATCATGGGTAGAATTGGTAAATGTTACACGTGTAAAGTGATCACTTAAACCAACCTATGACAGTCGTAAGCCATTTCTTCATCTGTATTGAGATGTCATTTTTTTAATGATTTTATTGCCCATGCAAGAAGAATAAAGACAAAAATAAACTCAAATTTGGCAAGTATCTATGCATTAACCAAATTTGCAATCATACTTCTAGCTTTCACTTCTCTTCTGTGATTTCTGAAATATTCAATGGGTTGTGAATTTAGAGAAAGTTGACAAAATGGTTGTGAAATACAAGATACTTAAGCCCTCAGTTTGGGGTAATTAAGATAAGTCACATTCCAGAAAGTTCGTTTGAATCATTCCTTGTTTAGAGTTGGCTCTGATAGTTTGATATTTATTTGAAGAAGCTGTTCTAAGTGCATAAATTAGTTTAAAAATACGTTTTTAAGTTTTTTTCCACAATGAAACTGGTAAGTAAAAATAAACCCTTGGACTGATGAGTTTTAATGAAGATTTTATTTGCGAAAATGGCAGGTTTTAAAAAATATATATATTTTTGAAAAAGAAATAATGCATTATTGCAAGGCATTAAACAAAAACATTTAATGAAGAAAAAAGTTCTGGTTTTTTATTTCTGACAATGAAATAATGCATTATCGCAAGGCATCAAATAACAATATTTTCCAGTTTTTATTGAATATTTAAACTAAGAGAATTTTTATATACTATTAAAAAATAAAGCGGGTTAATAAGTGATTGAATAAGTAAATATGTGATTTTTCACTCAATTTATTTAGTATCACTCTGGTCTGGACTGTCCTATGCACCATTGAGTGCGGATAAGGGTAAGAACAAGAAGAAACTATGAAGACAGACAAAAAATTTGTTAATTTCACCAATATTTCATCTATGTTGAAATATTAATATAAATCATTAAAAAAATCGTGTTTATTGTAGATTATTTTTGCAACTGCATTACTGCTAGTCCCAGGACTCTATGGCAGCGTCATCAACAATGAAAATACCCTGAGTAACGAGATACCAAGAGATCCGATAAGAAACGTGAATGTCGACAGAAGAAAACTGGGAAGACAAAATTTGCAAGGCAATGTTGAGGCACCTACAGCGACTGGATTACAAACTTTTATGAACTCACCCATTTTACAAGCATTGCTATCGAATATCACCGTACAGACTGTACTATCGGATCCTTTGGTTGTCGGGGTCCTCAGAAACCCCACGGTGCAAAGTGTGCTATCCAACCCTATTGTACAAGCCATACTTATCAACCCGGCGCTTCAAGGTAAATTTTAATTTATTTTTTACATTTTTTTAGTATTTAGTGCATTTAGTAGCTGTGCTAGGTATCGTAGGTTAGATTGCAAAGACATAAATAAAAATTATAAATATTTTTTACTTTAATATTTATTAACACAATTTGGACGGGTGTTTTTTACACCTGCGAACCTCTGGTGTTAGGGTTTGATAATTGTGCACATATAGTTCAGACCTTAATGAAGAGATTGGTAATATTCATATAAAAACATTACAAAATTCTTTCTTTTCTGACTTTGAAATGAGGCCGGCGCAGAAGGTAAAAATACCCTTCCCGTCCTTAAGCATCAAACAACCAAATGGGTAGAAATCTGTCCGAAGTGTGTTAATATCTGTTTTTATCTTAATTTTTCACTTATGAATAACATTTATTTTATTTTATCTATTTATGGTTCACAAACAATGAAAAACATATTACAATAAACAAAATACAGTGCAATACAAATTTTTTGAATGTTTTTCATCAATTAGATGAGAACACAACAAGCTTACAGAAACAATAAAGGTGCGGGGTACATATATACAGAATAGAAATTTGGTTGTAAAAAAACGGTAATAACAATTAAAAGTAATGAAGTAAGAAAAATAAAAATAAAAATTAGAAGTAAAAATTAAAAGTGAAATTAAACTAACTTACATGACATAATAGTAAATTTAAACATACACTCACAAGTAGGAATATGTTATAAAACTTTTAAAGTTTGAGCCTAGGTAAGAATATATTCAGCAGTGTTGCATAAGCCATAGCTAGATTTCAGAGTCACTTGACACATTGGGTAATTTAAAAATGGGCAGAATGGTGAATGCTATACAAGCGTGTAAAGTGATCGCTTAAGCCGGCCAAATGCCAGGTCGTAAGATGCTCAGACTTCCATCTTCTTCATATAAAAAGAATGATATATGTCGCATATCAAGTTTAGACACCTATAATAAAAATTTCATTCCTCAAACCCTTATTGCCACCCTAATGGTGCATAGGGCACTGCATCATATAAACGAAGTGCCATCTTGATCATTAACACATGAAGGAAAGGTGATCAGCCCTCCAGGGTAATACTGAATAAATATTAGATTTTAAAAAAATCCCTTAAACTAATTTGACCACAACTGGGAATCGAATCCGGGACCTCCAGAACGATAGTCGAGTGTGCTGACCATCACACTACGGAGGTGGACAGAATACTAGCATACTATTTCGAAATAAATACGATAGAAATGTAACTCAACGTTCATTTAATGTCCAGTTATTTGAATATTTTATGACACGTCATAGTTTGGATAGTTTAATATTAATTCCTTCTTTTCCAGGCTTGGCTATGCAGGCATTTCTTTCCTCCTACCCTACAGCTGTGAATACTCTCACCACCTCTACCCTACCCCCTCCCCTGACTCCCGCCCCCACCGCATCCCCCGCCCTGGTGCCTTCCGCTGCAGCGACACCAGTAATGGCCGCCCCTACAAGAGCCACCGCCCAACCAACTAGACCTAACAGCTACGCGCCCATCTTGAATGCTATATTCACAGGACTCGGTAAGAAAATTTTATTTTCATACATTTATAGGTATTCTTCAAAGTCTTGTCCGCTCCCGATGGTGACAATGTAAACCAGACTCTTGAACAGGTGAATAAAGTTTAAGTATAAATAAAAGCTTTCCCAACCCACCCATAGATGGCAGTGAACTCACATGTGCAGTGTCATGAGATTAATGATATATGTAGGCTTTCCGAAAATTTGAGTATTGTGCTTGTCAATCATGGACAGAATGATGAAATTTTGAGTAAATAATTTTTTCACATTAATTAATATTTACAACATTTTGAATGTGTCCAAATACTTGTTCACAAAATCTGTATTATCGACGTACACTTATTAAATAATATTGTTTTTTACAGATGAAATTATCAACATGCTTCAAGCTCAAAATATGAGAAGGCTTCGAATGAAACAACTGAGGCAACGAAATAATATCAATAACGCCAATAAATTGTAAAATTCATTATTTTACTCCTTTTAATATGAGAAAATTATTTATGAAACATTTTATTTATTGAAGTTATTTAACTTAAACAATTTGTAAACACGTGAAAGCTTTTGGAATATAAATAAAAAAATTACATTTTTTTTCGTTTTTTCTACTTTTTTGATATTCCAAATTTTACGAAATTCTTTTTTTTTCTTTTTTTTGTTACCGTGGTATGTATGTGATTTTTTTGCTGAAATTTATTCGTCCGTGATAAAATATCTTCAGAAAGTATTTGTTTTTTATTTATTTATTTATTTATTTATTTAGTTAGTTAGATAGTTAGAGTGAAAAAACCCTATATTTATTTTGAGCACCTGGGAATCGAACTTAAAACCTCCGGTACGGTAAGTATTTCAATTACTTGAATGTGATGAGGTCAGAAGTCGGAATAATCGTCGTGTATGTATGAGAAGATATACGAATGTGGAAGAGGCGAAGATTCGGTGTAAAGACAGATCGGTGTGGCATTCTATTATCTCTGCCTATCCCTGCGGAAACAATTTTATGAGTCGAATGTTATTGGGAAAAGGAGCAGAGGAAGACCGAGGAAAACTTGGCCCGATCAAGTATGCTAAGTCCTTGAAAGTGGTCAGGTTAGGAGTCGAAACTATCGGCGGGTATGTATGAGAAGATATACGAATGTGGAAGAGGCGAAGATTGTGCGCACCCGGGAATCGAACCCGGGACCTCCGGCACGGTTACCTAATGCGCTTACCACTACACTACGCTGCAGGCAAATTTGATTTGTGCCTAATTTTAATTTTTATTATATTCATATTTACCTTATCAACGAGCAGTAATAATGATAATAATAAATTTCGTAAAAAGCAATTTACCGCTAAAGATCTCAATGGCTATTTTTTGCAACTACATAAGTATGCGTAGGTACCAAGTATGTATCATATCGCTCACTCCTTTCAACTACGTCATAAATTTAAAAAAAACTCGATTTTTTAGGAGATCGTTTTTAAAGTTTAGGAATATAATAAAATGTATTAAAAATAAAAATCAAGCCACTTATAGAACTTTTTACTGTGCAACAGATCTTTTCAGGTAAAACCTGAAGGTTTTTTCTCCATTTGAAAAATATTTAGTTTATTTAAAAAAAATATTAAACAATACCATTTCTTCAAAATGCAAAAACAACAGTTTCTGCCCTGTAGCGGGTAAATATAAAGTTTAAACATATGCCGCTTTTGCTGGGATATAGTACATTTTCTGGATATTCCGAAAACATGGACAACTGAAAATTGACGATTTTTGATTTATGACGTTCTTGAAAGGAGTGAGCAATATGCCCATTCACCGTGCAAAAACAACAGTTTCTGCCCTGTAGCGGGTAAATATAAAGTTTAAACATATGCCGCTTTTGCTGGAATAATTCAATTCAATTCAATTAAATTTATTCAATAAAAAAATAAAATAATAATCTTATACATAACAAACAATATTCAAGGCGTATATATTATAATAATGTACATTTTCTGGGCATTCCGAAGATATGCACTGAAAATTGACGATTTGTGATATATGATGTTGTTGAAAGGAGTGAGCGATATGTATGCGGTTCGATAACACACTTGACCCGCTTTGAAATTCCAAATACTCATACTGAGATGTAGTTACGCCGAATGGTACAAAGAAATCTTATACTTATAATACATCGTAGTATATGTAAGTAAGTATTTATTAAAATAACATATTGCCATGCTTCTTCTTCTTCAAATCTTCATTGGTACTCGTGATATTTATTTGACCCCACCCCCTCTGGGAATCGAACCCGTGACCTCCAGAACGGTAGCTAAAAACTAAACAGAACTTGTGTTTAAATAAAAGTAAATTTATATAATAATAATAATAATAATAAAACCCTTATCCGCACCCCAATGGTGCATAGGGCACTGCTTCATATGAACACAGTGTTATCTTGATCGTTTACACACGAAGGAAAGGTAATCAGCCCTCCGCTTCAGGTGCCAGTCCAGGGTAATATTGATAAATTTATATACACCTGATATTTTCACCAGTGGCAGGCAGAAACATGCTCTTTTTACCGCAATGACAGCGCCAGCTGTTGAACGTAATAGAAAACGATAAATACTAAACCTTTTTAACGGGGTTGCTTTTGACAGATTCTGCCATTTAGCATTTTTAATATCTCGTCAGTTTTATTGTTCATACAATTTTAATATTTTCATAGCTTCATAAGCATTGTAAAATTAGAAACGTGTGCTTCCTATTGTAGGTATTTCTTTTCCATTTAAACAGACCGAGCCATAGCAACGTGGTGCACTCACTATACACGAGAAACTTTATAAGCACGTCTTTCTGATTACAATAAAATTTAATATTTGAAAACTATTATAATATTTAACAATTATAAATATTTATTGTAATTTTTCTGATTTCCAGAAAAAATAGTGATATAAAGAAGATAATATGTATGAAATAAAAAAAGTATGTAGCTTATTTTTTATAGCATTTTAATACTCAAGAAGTAAATTGCCATTTTTTTCCCAAAAAAACATGGGTGAATGGGCATATCGCTCACTCCTTTCAAGAACGTCATAAATCAAAAATTTATCAGTTGTGCATGTTTTCGGAATATCCAGAAAATGTACTATATCCCAGCAAAAGAGATATATTTTTAACTTAATATTTACCCGCTACAGGGCAGAAAGCGTTGTTTTTTCATTTTGAAGAAAAAGTATTGTTTAATTAGTTTTTTAAATAAAGTAAATATTTTTCAAATAGAGAAAAAGCATTCAGGTTTTACCTAATAAGATCTGTTGCACAGTAAAAAGTTCAATAAGTAGCTTGGTATTTATTTTTAATACATTGTATTATATTTTTAAACTTTAAAAACGTTCTCCTGAAAAATTAAGTTTTTTTTTATATTTATGACGTTCTTGAAAGGAGTGAGCGATAAATGAAATATTACCATTTTTTATTATCATGAATTATTTTTTTTTATAATCGTGAATCAATATTTTTTTCTTTTTCTACTTACTACTTACTGTTAGGAAAAAATAGCATTTGCGAGTTTTCCCTATAAGAAGGTGTATCTCGTTGAATATTTATTTCGTATAATGTTCTATCTGCAATATTAACAAAGTGTCCAAATTCTTGTTCTCAGATAAAACACCTTTTTTATTGTAACTGCAGACAGTTGGTAGAATTCCATATTGAATTGTTGGCAGTGCACAACGGAGTCTTGTTTCCAACTCTGATGTATGGAAGTGAAACATGGAGTTGGCAAAAGAAGGATGAAAGTAGACTGAATGCAGTCGAAATGCGATCTCTCAGAAGAATGTGCGACAAAACGATGTATGATAGATGTACGAATAGTGAAATAAGGGAGGAATGCAAAGCTGAGATAAGCATTATCGATAAAATTAAGAAAGGTGTGTTGAGATGGTTTGGACATGTAGAACGAATGAGCTCTGTAAAATACCCAGGCTTCTATATTATTCATCTATGATGATATTAAAATTTTCTATCTGAGATTTATGCAGACTTTTGCAGGTACCGTAGAACGGGGCTACTTGAACTTTGATGTGTTACTTGAGCCCAGTACAAAAAAAAAATTAGATCGTGGTGTCGATCGAATTATCGTGACAATAAGTGTCACCTGTCAGGGAAACAATGAATCATGTCGATACGTTCATTATTGTATATCAAATACAGATTATATTTTTTTTGTACTGGGCTCAAGTAAAGTTCAAGTAGCCCCGTTCTACGGTACTTAAAACACAAAATGAAAAAATAATTTACCTACCCAAAATACAAAAAAAACGTCACTAATCAGCAAAACTATCAAGAAAAAAGAAGAAGAAGATAGATTGAGGTGGACTTATAGAAATGATTTGAATATGTAAAATTAAAAAATAAATCTTGATATGTTTCTTTTATAAAAGGGAATGCAAAAAATCTGTAGATACGACATCATCCGTCGTTCGTACCAATATACATATCCAACAAGCAACAAGTCACTTTCTACATAATTATCGACCGACTGACGTCATAACTCGAACGTGTCAAGGTCACAGAATAACAGTAAACTAAATACATATTTATATTTTCTACAAAATACAGTTACCTGCTGTTTTTTGTCGCCCCAATGGCTTTGAGATTACGGGAGAACAAGACGCTGGCGCCACCAAGGCGCCATTGTAGTGCCACGCAGAGCCTCTAGGGCGCCCCTCCGGCGCTATCGTAGTAAGGGTAGTCAGGAAGACATATCAAATCTTTTTTTCAAATCTCACCAGTTGTAGTGGTATACGCGTTTGACTATCATTCTAGGGGTAATTCCCAGTAAGGGAGTCAATTTTTTTTATACCATAATATATGTATATTGAATATTACTCTGGACACGTACCTGAAGCGCAGAGCCGATTACCTTGCGTAATTAACGATCTAGATAACATTGGGTCGATAAAATGCAGTGCCCTATGCACCATTGGGTGCTGATAAGCAAGCGTAAGAAGATGAAGCAACAGCATAAAATATGGTACTAGTGGTTTAAGACCATATATTCAGACATTTGTCTTAATTTCAACGGATTCAATCGAGAGTTCACAACGGAGCGCTGGTGCCAACACTGATGTATTGAATTGGCAAAATAAGGATCAAAGCAGAGGAAAAAGTCGCAGAAATTCGGAATATCCAAGTACGACAAAATTCAAAATAAAAATATTAAAAGGTTTGTAAGGTAACCAAGGTTTTAAATAAAATTCTTTTGTAAAAGTAATTTTGCCAAGAGGGCTTGGGGTGATTTTATATGGTATAAAAATAATAAAAAGTATGAAATTTTTATCTAAGCTTCTAGGTTAACCGAGATTTGTGAAGTATTTGGACACACACAAAATGCTGTAAATAAAAATAATTGTTTAAACGTGTCAAATTACATGCTGCATCAAAAAATTCAAATCACGTTTTCAGGCGTTTTTCAGTATGTAAAAAAGGTCTCTAATAAAGATAACCTGTTGTAAACTCATATGTACTTTGTCATGAGATTAATGGTATACCTAGGAGTTCCATAAATTTGTGTAGTGTGGCTGTCAATCATGGGTAGAATGGCGAATGCTGCACGTGTGTAAAGTAATCGTTAACCAGTCTATGACGAGTCATAAGCCCTGTAAATACCCAGTCTTCTTCTTCTTCTTCTTTTTATAGATCCCCAGGATCTGTCTGTGCCTTCTCCTGTCGCTCTTAGAATGTTGACTGCCAGCTTTCTCTGCACCTTTTTGGAGGTCTGCTGGGGGTCTACATCCTTCAGGGTTTAAGGACGATATGTGAAAGTCTGTCTTCTGACATTCTGTTTACATCCTCATTCCAATATCGCCTTCGTTGTCATCTCCACCTCACGATATCTTCCGTCTTACACATGCTACGGATATTAGTGTTTCTTACGCGGTCTCGCAACGTGTTTCCGGTTATATACATACGTAGATTGGAGAGTTTTCATTTCAGAGGTTCGAAGACGAAATTTTACTCTAAAAGTATTTACTCTTGCCTCAATTCCATAAATGCCTATTGGTCGAACACATCGATCACTCCTTTCAACAACGTCATATATCAAAAATCGCCAATTTTCACATGTGCACTATAACCCAGGAAATGTATGTAATATATCCCAGCAACAACGAACTTTTTTAAACTTAATATTTACCCGCTACAGGGCAGAAAGTGTTGTTTTTGCATTTTAAAGACAATGATTTTTTAAATTATTTTTTGAAATATAATAAATATTTTTTAAATGGAGAAAAAACACTCAGGTATTACCTAAAATGATCTGTTGCACAGTTAAAGTTCAAAAAGTGGCTTGATATTTATTTTTAACACATTTCATTATATTTTTAAACTTTTAACGATCTCCTGCACAATCAAGTTTTTTTTATATATGACGATGTTGAAAGGAGTGAGCGACATGTTTTGTATATTTTTTATCAAAAAAAGTATTAATAATAAATTGTAATTTTGATTTTAAAATGCAAAAATGACGCTTTACCTTTGCATCAGAAATTGAAATATTACATTCAAAATAATTTAAAAATATTATTATGTCTGCGGTGACATATTTCTCGTGTGCACAAGAAATTAGCAACAGCTTTTTTTCTTCATATGTAATAAATCACATGTGTAGTCATCTTTCCTCGTCTGAAAATTTCTAGGTCACACTTAAAATATCACTTGGCATTCTGAAATCTATCATTCAGTGACCATTCCACACCAGTTGAGTTTATACCTATAAATAAGTGTAATAAATATTAATTTAATATTAATAACTATCTAAATAAGTAATAACTTTTAACTTTTTTACTTGGTAAATACCACTATTTATATGTAAAATATCTATTGTGAAACGTATTTTGATGCATTCCGCATCATTTTGAAACGTCGTATGATGCATTTGAAAATAATGCGGAATGCGTCGAAACTCGTGTCACAATAGATTTTAAGGAATAGTGGTATTTACCAAGTAAAACTTAAATTAAAAATGGATAGATATTACCGCGAAGTGACTGCCGAATCAATTAATGAAACTTATAACTTATACAGAAAAGTGAAATAAAAATTGTGCGAAATTCGTTCAAACATATTAACGTAACGATAAATGAATTATTATTTAAAAGTGAATATTTTTATGCGGTGGTTTGATAATCGATAATTGGACGAGAATCGAGAGTGAAATTTCAAGGACGCGTCACGTTTATTAGGCGCATTTCGTTACCCGAGAGAGAAGAAAGATATAACGTAGAGAGAAGGAGAAAGAAAGCTATACATTCTGACGCCACGCGAGTGAAGCAAAAGAGAGCGACGTATACACAACGATACAAGTGATAGAGTGAGATAGTGTCGCGCATGCGGGCCTTGTATATGTGCACTTCAGACGCTATATATGAACACCTGAGGTACCCCACGTTGTGTAAGTAATATTTATTATTTTCTTCTCTCTCTCTCTCTCACACACACACACACACACACACACACACACACACACACACACACACACACACACACACACACACACACACAATCTCTCTCAGTCTTTATTTTTAATGAATTTTCGCTTCTATCGCTATACAGTGCTGCCTCGCATTTTTTCTTCAATATCCGAGAATTCTGATTCGAGTTTTTTGTAAATTTTAAATAAGTAAATTATATGTCTGATGATGTCGGTAACGATGAAACCCGGTCGTTGGTCAAATAAAAAAAGTGGAAAAGCTAAAAATATTGGTTTTAATCTAATAATAAATTAAAAATGCAATTCCATCACGAAGTGTCAGTGGATAATATAAATCTAGTAAATTATATTGTATTATTTTCATATTAATTTGGTTGTTATAACTCGATAGATTAACTTGTTAGATTACCTTCTTAAATTTTGCAACTTCATAATTTAATACAACATTATGATGTTATATCTTAAAAATTATTTAGAGAGTTAACTGCAGCTCGGTAGCCTGTTATGCGGAAATTGACCAACCCAAAAGAAAGTATGTAAGTATGTGAATTTCATAATAGTTGAGTTATATTATTTTATTAACACAACCAAAGTACATATTCATGAGTTTATGCTCTTAAAACCATAAACTAACTAACCAACTAACCATCAAGCCGCTTCCCCTCAGGGGAAGGCAGAGTGAATAGAACGCCACACCAATCTGTCTTCGCAAACAATTTTCACCTCTTTCCCACATTCGTGCTTCTCTTCATACATACCCGAATATTATATCGATTCTTGACTTTACCACAGTCAAGTATTTTAAATATTTGTTAATATACTCATTAATATACTCGTTAATATACAATGTTTATTGATTGTACTTAATTAAGGATATTTGTAATAGCCAATTTCGTTGTATTATTTTTGTATTATTTTTTTCAATTAACATTTATATCCGAAAGGTTATTAATAATTAATTGATTCCCAAATTAGAATTTGTTGGAATTGTTGATGTAGCATTTTGTTATTCTAAAATCATTTTGGAATCTCAAGGATGTACTTTTTAAAGCGGTGTTACATAAGCCGTAGCTACGTAGCTACTTGTCATAGCCATAGCTACGTAATTACTTTCCAGGGACCAAAGGAACTTGATCGTTTTATAAATATATAGTTGGTTTTATATATATATATATATATATATATATATATATATATATATATATATATATATATATATATATATATATATATATATATATATATATATATATATATATATATATATATATATATATATATATATATATATATATATATATATATATATATATATATATATATATATATATATATACATATTTATACATATTTTAACACAAACAATTATACATTGTTCCATGGTTTCTACATTTCTACATTGGGAAGGTTATTAATAATTAATTGATTCCCAAATTAGAATTTGTTGGAATTGTTGATGTAGCATTTTGTTATTCTAAAATCATTTTGGAATCTCAAGGATGTACTTTTTAAAGCGGTGTTACATAAGCCGTAGCTACTTGTCATAGCCATAGCTACGTAATTACTTTCCAGGGATCAAAGGAACTTGATCGTTTTATAAATATATAGTTGGTTTTATATATATATATATATATATATATATATATATATATATATATATATATATATATATATATATATATATATATATATATATATATATATATTTATATATATATATATATATATATATATATATATATATATATATATATATATATATATATATATATATATATATATATATATATATATATATATATATATATATATATATATATATATATATATATATATATATATATATATATATATATATATATATATACATATTTATACATATTTTAACACAAACAATTATACATTGTTCCATGGTTTCTACATTTCTACATTGGGAACTTGATATACTTATATATATTTTTAATTACTTTAATATTTGTTAGCATAATTTTGACAGAATTCAGAGCGTTGTTGTACGCTCCTAATAATTATTGTAACAAGAGTGTAATGTTAATGCCTTTTTTTCAGATGATGCTATCACTGACAGTTGTATTGAGCTTTCTTTTTATACATGGCACAAGCTCGACTCCCATACAATGGAAAGGAGTCCAGCAAAATGACAAGTTTTCAACTCCAGCCCAATACGGATCGACGCCGAAATTCCCCGAATACCAAACACAACAAAATTACACAAATAACGCAATAAGACACATGAATAATGACGTCTTTGAACCTATGAGAAGGAACGACGAAGAAAATGTAAGAAATGAGGGATGTAATTGTGAAAAAGAGATAGTGGAAATCAAAGGTGAAAGACAAACAAATCGACCACCAGAGAGAATGCAAACATTTGCAAAGGTGGCTATAGATGTTTTATGTAAGTTATGATTTATTTGAAATATATTTACAATTTATTATTATTTATTTAAAGTGATATTACAATAAAGATGAAGAAGAATATGGAAATTTAAGTATTTACATATTGAATAAATATTAGAGTGAAAATCACTTATAATTATTTGACCCCACCCCCCCTGGGAATCGAACCCGGGACCACCAGCACGGTAGGTGAGCATGCTGACCATTACACTACGGAGGCGGACATTGATTTTTCACTCTAATATTTATTCAATATTACCTTGGACTGGTATCTGAAGCGGAGGGCTGATCCCCTTTCCTTCATGTGTTAACGATTAAGATAACACTGCGTTTAAATGATGCAGTGCCCTAAACACCATCGGGGGCAGATAAGGATTTAAAAAAGGATTTACACGACTTAAGACCTGTTATAGACTGGTTAAAGTGATCACTTTATACACGTAATATTCTATTCATCATTCTACCCATGATTGGAATAGTTCATTTCTATCATGGGAAGAATGGTGAATGTTACACGTATATAAAGCGATTATTTAAACCAGCCTATGATAAATCGTAAGCCCTGTAAATACCCAGACTCCGTATTTTAATTGTAATGATGTCAAAAATGTAAAAAAAAATGTGTTTTAAAAACTAAAAATAAATAAAGTTATGTATAATAAATTAAAAACTTAATCATCGTTTACGAGAATATGGTCTTTTCAACGTATGAGGAGCTCCAGAGAGTGGCGCATAATATACCAGAATGGCGAAGGAGGTGTCATTTGTTACTGCAGACCGATCCACAAGATTGAGACCACAGAAAAAGAAAGAAGAAGTTTTTCCACATAAAGTACACGTGGAAAAAATTATATAGTTGTTATTTTATCATAATATATAAAATGTATTTCCACCAAGAAATGACATTATAAAACTTCAATGCTATTTAAATAAAATATCTGGATATTTTTAGTGACCCTCATCCAACCCTTGATCGGACTACCAGGAAGAGTACTAGGAAACGTAGTGAAGCCTCTTCTGGTCTACCTCGCATCGAACATGTTCTCCAGCGGAACTAACTTCTTCATGAACATGATGAACGACGAGTAAGACATATATGAAGACAAAAAAATATCAGAGATTGGAGATGAAACACTCGTACTTATATTTGTATAATCTTTTAATTTCAGAAGTCAGAACGCGTTTCGCGATGAACCATACGCAGCATATCCAGTCTTTATCCCTGGTTATGGATCGTATATACTCCTGTCCAACATCGGACCTTCTGAACTTTTAAATATAACCTCATTAAATCAGGAAGATTCGGATGAGATGGAAACAGAAAACGATCATAAAACTACAGAAATGATCAATGATGATAACAAATCAGAAGAAAACAACGACGCCGAAAAACAAAAAGGTCTGAGAAGAAAGGATTGTGAAAAAATAGACAAAGTAAGACATAAACCAAGTGATAAAGATAAAAGTGACGATACCGAAAGCGGTGAAAATACTGGAGATAAAAATGGTAAAGTTAAAAGTAAGGACACAACATGTAAACCCTGTCAAAACGATGATACAGAGGAGGGAATAGATGATGATGAAAAAAATAAGAAAGGAGAAGAGAAAAACGATTCTGAAAAAAAGAAAGAAAGTAATCAATCAACCAAAGATCAGACAAAACATGTTATAGATAATGCCAACAAAAAGACTGACAACACTAAAATGAATTTCAACCCTTTGTTTTTAGGTCAGACTCATTTGATACCAATAGTCCAGAAACCAAACGTGTTTGAAAGTGAAAAAGATATAGAAGAAGCTAACTGGAGCGGAGAAACAGACGAGTCTATAAGACAGAGTATAAAACAAATCGTTGGATCTGGAACTAGAATGAAATCTTTGAAAAAGAGACTTTTGTTAAAGATTTTGGAGAACTTACGCAAAGCTATTGTCGAAACTTAAGTACAGCTAGCATCAACCAATTAAATTATGTCATTTATAACAGAGTGGTATTGTAATGTGATTCTTGGAATTTATTTATTTAATGGGAATCGAATTGGAAAGGGAATACAAAAAATGGTTATCGGTTTATAGGGATGCAGTCGACGAGACGTTTTGTGATATTATTATTATTATTTATTTTATAATCCCACCAAACAAAAATAATTAGGCCGAATGGATCAATCCTTTATTTATTTTTAATTTTAAATACATACTTCTGTAACGTTTTCAAAATAATCGAAAGTTATTATTTTTTATTTTACAAATATATACGAGTAAAAGTGGTTCGAATACTATGTTAATTGTTAGTTTTTAATCATTTTGTATATTTTTAATGTAAATAAAGGGTTTTTTATCGCGATCGATTTTATTTTAAATAGCATTTTACCCTTTGTTTAAAGCAACAACAAAAAAAAACTTTTTATATTATCCACTGACACTTCGTGATGGAATTGCGTTTTTAATATATTATTAGATTAAAACCAATATTTTTAGCTTTTCCACTTTTTTATTTGACCAGCGACCGGGTTTCGTCGTTACCGACATCATCAGACTGGTGAGAGGCTATACAAATTGTTATGTTATATATAAAAGAAGGCAGGAGTTGATAACCATGATTTGATATAATTTAAATTAATTTCTCATAAAATTATATCAAATCATGGTTATCAACTCCTGCCTTCTTTTATATATATAACATAACAATTTGTATAGCCTCTCACCAGTCTGATGCTGTCGGTAACGACGAAACCCGGTCGCTGGTCAAATAAAAAAGTGGAAAAGCTAAAAATATTGGTTTTAATCTAATAATAAATTTAAAAAAAACTTGTGCAAGAAAAAAAATTACAATTATTTAATAATTTTCTTTATACAATGACACTGGTTTCATTACTCTCACGATATAATCAGTTTGCTAGGATAAGACTGTTACGTACATCTCAAGTAAGAAAATACAGTAAGAAATTTATGACTCATGGTGTGAAGGAATTATAACAAATGCAGTGAGATGGAGAGATACGGAAACTCACTCACTAAATCTATGCATCAGGTCTCTCCGCCTCCGCATTGCCGTCCTAGTCAGCCGCCTCATCACCGGCGCTGTCTTCACCTCTACCCTGGACGTTTCAAAGTAAAGAAGTGGTGTTACTACACTATCTAGAAGGCACTGGAAGAAGTCATGAATACACTGTCACGCACCATAGGTAGGTAATACCTAAACACATAAAACACACCTGATCAATATCACACGGAAAACCGGAAAAACATATTGTATGTATTTTTTGCTCTCACAAAAATGCACTGGATTAACAAAATAGTTAGAAAAGATACGAAAATTGAAGGTTTTGTATTTGAATTTGAACTTTATATTAAAATAATAATTTTAGATAGGTACGCGAAATAAAACACCGGGTCCTCAACGATCGCGAATTTTTAACTGGATTCAAAAGTTAACAATACATTGTGACAATATGATTTCAATTTCATTGCAGGAAATGTATTTTTGTTATTGTTGTAAAAATAGACCGAATCACAATCAGGTACCAGACGGAATGTAAATAATTTCGATTTTAATAAAAATAATAACTAATAACTAATAATACAGATGATGATGACTAATAATAAAAATACAGATGGTTTTAATATGTTTAATTGTTTTTATTAGATATCATTCACGGCATTCCTTGTAAACGTTTAGTTTTACAATATTGCTTTGGTGGTAGTATATGTAGTAAAATAATATAAATTAAACTGTATTATGTATTAAAAACATGAATTATAAAGTACCATTTATAAATAGTAGTGATAATAATAAAATAAAAATTAACTAGGTAGGTACCTCAAAATGAGTATTTAACAAAACATTTTTCATTAATTGCTATTATTATTTCGTTTGTTAATAAAAATAACACATGACATTGGCAGCAACATCCTCTCACTGGGTGATATGCCAAATAAATAAATAAAACAAACCTGAATTTTAAAACAGCAGGTGAATTTGCAAGAATATCATGAATCGGAGAGATTTCGGTTTACTCCGGTCAATTCTAAGCCATCAAGTATAATTAAGAAAAAAAAAGTACAATAAAATCCAAAATCAACATGAACACAATGGGGAGAAAATAACCATTTTATAAAAAGAAGAAGAAAAATTATATTTCGTAAAGAGCGCTTTATTGCATGAAATGTGTCAACATTGCGTGTTCATATCAGTTGACAATTCTTTTACGAACACGCCTCAAATGAAAATGGCTACCTCGCAGGCAAAATAAAATAGAAAAAAATATAAAATAGTTAGTCTGTGCTCGCAGGTGTAGGTGTCTTTGGTGGAACGTCTGTAAATGTCAGCGTTTGACATATTTAATTTTGAGTGATATGTGGAATATATTTTAGGCAGCGGAATAAGTTTAAAGTAAGCATAATATTTAACACCTCAAGTATCCGTTCACCGCTTGTTTCGTTTGTTATTATCGGTTCGATGTCGACGTCACCTTTGGTTTTGTCTATCGGTCATTACGGCGGAAATATGCTGGTGTTTTAAGTGGTTTATCTCCCTTTTTGCAGAACATAGAAGATGTCGTCTTCCGCGATTTATATTTTGGACGTGAAAGGGAAGGTGCTGATATCCCGGACGTATAGAGGTGACATCGAGCTCGGGGTAATCGACAAGTTTATGCCCTTGCTCATGGAAAAGGAGGAAGAAGGGATGTTGACGCCTCTGCTGCAGACCAGCGACTGCACGTTCGCCTACATTAAAACCAATAACCTGTACATAGTGTCGACGACGAAGAAAAACGCCAACATCGCTTTAATATTTGTGTTTTTGTATAAAATAGTTGAGGTTATGACTGAGTACTTTAAAGAGTTGGAAGAGGAGAGCATACGGGATAATTTCGTCGTCATCTACGAGCTGCTGGACGAGCTGATCGACTTCGGGTATCCTCAGACCACGGACAGCAAGATTCTGCAGGAATACATCACGCAGGAGGGCCACAAGCTGGAAATGCAGCCCAGGATACCGATGGCGGTGACTAACGCGGTATCGTGGCGATCCGAAGGCATCAAATACCGAAAAAACGAAGTTTTTCTGGATGTTATTGAGTCTGTTAATTTGCTGGCTAATTCAAACGGGAATGTTCTGAGAAGCGAAATAGTCGGAGCAATCAAGATGAGGGTTTATCTGTCAGGCATGCCGGAGCTAAGACTGGGGCTGAATGACAAGGTCCTCTTCGAAAGCACGGGGCGCGGTAAGTCAAAATCAGTAGAACTCGAGGATGTGAAGTTTCACCAGTGCGTGAGATTGTCGCGCTTCGAAAACGACCGCACTATATCTTTCATTCCCCCTGATGGTGAGTTTGAGCTGATGTCTTACCGCTTGAACACGCACGTAAAGCCTCTGATCTGGATAGAGTCCGTCATCGAACGCCACGCACACTCGCGTGTCGAGTACATGATCAAGGCCAAATCCCAGTTCAAGCGGAGGTCTACGGCGAACAATGTCGAGATCGTCATACCGGTGCCAGCGGACGCCGACTCCCCTAAATTCAAAACCACGATAGGAAGCGTCAAGTACACTCCGGAACAAAACGCGATAACATGGTCCATCAAATCCTTCCCGGGCGGCAAAGAATACCTGATGCGAGCCCACTTTGGCCTGCCGTCCGTGGAGTGCGAAGACAGCGACGGCAAGCCGCCGATCCAGGTGAAGTTCGAGATCCCGTACTTCACCACATCCGGTATCCAAGTCCGGTACTTGAAGATCATCGAGAAGAGCGGCTACCAAGCCCTGCCGTGGGTCCGCTACATCACGCAGAACGGTGACTACCAACTGCGGACCAACTGATAATAGTTGCACATTCCATTTTGTTGATAAATGTATTTTATACGCAATATTTTAATTATCATGAATTATTTAATTGTCATTTATCTTTTTACATCAAACACAGTGGCTATTCGGTTGTCCAAACTCAAAACACAGTAAGGGACATTTTTTTTGTAGTACGTTTTTTTTTGCATTTTTGGAGTAGATTCTACTTAATCCAAAAATGCAAAAAAACGTACTACTACAAAATGTCCCTTACTGTGTTTTGAGTTTGGACAGCCTTATTGGTGACATAGACAATTTATAAATTGATCTATGGCCGTAATGTCAAATATAAGATTATAATTTATATTTAAAGCAATAAATTTGAGATTTTACATTTAATAATTAAAATTTAACTTAGTTTTAAAATCTCTATGAATATTTTATTATAACTTAATTATAATGTCTACCAGTTAGCTGAAAAAGAAGCGGCTAGCTTCGAAACCAGTAGACATTATAATTAAGTTATAATAAAATATTTATAGTGATTTAAAAGCAAAGTTATATTTTAATTATCATTATCAATTATTTAAATGTCATTTATCATTTTACTTATTACACAAGAGGCTATTGGTATCATAGACAATTTCTAAATTGATCCATGGCCTGAATGTCAAATATAAAAACTGGTTCAAAGACAATTTTATTAACATATTTGCGAGAAACGCTTAAAAGCGTCTTTTACATACTGTTAGTAGAGAGCGGGAGACGCTTACAAGCGTTTCTATTTGCTTACTTTTGGTACAGTGCGATATATGTCAAAAAACATTGAACAGATCGGAATTGGGTTTGCGGTTACCTATGATTAATATACTGAAGGACGGGTGACAGTCTGAGCATAATTAGGGTCAGGGTTGATGAAAAAACCGCCCTACAACAATGTGTTAATATTTGGTACATCAAAAAAATATATAATTCTATGTGATATCTTCAACAAGGGATGAAGTAAGTGTACTAAGAAAAATATAATTATATCTTGTGCTGGAATTTAAGTGGAAAGATAGTATATGAACTGAGTACTGTAAATCACTTTAATCTCTTTGTGCGTACCGCCCCAACCATAAAATAGCAGGCCAGTGTATGGCCTCATGTTTGGGGCTTAGTGATTATTTCCCGAATATTTCCATATTATGTCAGGATTTCGGCCACCAACATTGATTATTGATGATACAACACAATTAAATCATTTATCGGCTAGTTACCGTAGAACGGGGCTACTTGAACTTTGATGTGTTACTTGAGCCCAGTACAAAAAAAATATTTAGATCTGTATTTGGTCTACAATAATGAACATATCGACATGATTCATTGTTTCCCTGACAGGTGACACTTATTGACACAATACGTTCATTATTGCAGACCAAATACAGATTTAAATCTCTTTTTTGTACTGGGCTCAAGTAACACATCAAAGTTCAAGTAGCTCCAGTCTACGGTACATGTTTTCATCTTCTTCAAACCCTTATCCGCACCCCAATGGTGCATAGGGCACCGCATCATATAAACGCAGCGGTATCTTGATCGTTAAAACATGAAGAAAAAGTGATCAGCCCTCCGCTTCAGGTATCAACTAGTCCTGGGTAATATTGAATAAATATCAGAGTGAAAAAGTCACTAATATTTATTTAATCACCCCCCCTGGGAATCGAACCCGGGACCTCCAGAAGAGTAGCTGAACGTGTTGACCATTACACCACGGAGGCGGACATTACATGTTTTAACGACTGAATGAACAATGTTTTAAAATATCATTAATATCTTACTACTTGGGAGATTTACTTTATTTCTGGACTTTTAATTCTAACGTATTTGGCATTTTGAAACTGGTCATCCAACTGTTTTGTCAAGATGTTAATAATACCGAAAATAAAATTAAAGAATATTTATTTTTCTCTTAATCTTCAATTTTTATTTTCATAGATTTGGCAGTCACTTTGTGGTAATATATATCCATTTTGAATTTAAGTGTTACTTTATAAATATTACTATTTCTTAAAATCTATTGTGACGTGTGTTACGATGCATTCCGCATCATTTTTACGATGTTTGAACTTAAAGTTAAACTTCAATTTAAAATAGAAGATTTAGTATTTTAAACTAACAAACATTAACATTTTTATTTAAATAGATAAATAATATTTTAAATTAGTTTTTATATTTGACGTTACGGTGATAGATTCCTTCATATATTGCTCACTCCTTTCAACAACGTCATATATCAAAAATCGTAAATTTTCAGTTGTGCATGTTTTCGGAATGCCCAGAAAATGTACTATATCCCAGCAAAAGTGGCTTATTTTTAACTTAATATTTACCCGCTACAGGGCAGAAAGTGTTGTTTTTGCGTTTTGAAGAAAGGTATTGGTTTTTTATTTTTAAATATACTTAATATTTCTCAAATGGAGAAAAAACATTCTGGTTTTACCTAAATAATCTGTTGCATAGTAAAAAGTTCAATAAGTAGTTTGATATTTATTTTTATTACATTTCATTATATTTTTAAACTTTAAAAACGATCTCCTGATAAATCAAGTTATTCGATTTATGACGTTGTTGAAAGGAGTGAGCGATAAATGAGTTGTCTCTGTAAACATGAGCTTCACATACAATCATATTTTAAGTTATAGCGTTTCAAAGTTAGCGAGTGAAAAGTACTTAGTCCAGAATAAATTGGGTTTTTGAATTCAACGTCTTTTTGGCTTTTCGAGTTAGTCAATTACCTCGAGTATTTTATCACAAGTTTTGAAATATGGAATCTTTTACGTATAAGTGCCACATTATTTTATAGGTATGCTTTTATTTTTAAATTGACCTATAATTAACTGTCCTACCTTGGAAAAAGTAGGTAAAAAATCCTCAAACTTTTTTTTTTCATAAGTTTTCTCAATAGCAATACTTATTTACAATGTATTAGACAATTTTTTTGAAAAATAGACCTATTTATGACTTTTTTTATATATTTATTGAATTTTTTCGCAGATACTTTGTGGCACATTTTATAAACATTATAAAATAAAACAACTCTTTTTCAACCACTTTTTATTGGTACACTTTATCCAAACAAAAAATATAATTTAAATTATTATTTTTAAATCATATTTTCATATGGTGTACGGAGTGTGTGGAGGTTTGTGATATCGTAAGGGGAGGGTAATGAACTTTATATTATTTCGAGAAATAAAAATACTTTGTGTTCTGATCCACTCACATTTTTATTAACCAACTAGTTTCGGCAATTCAATTTTTTTCAATTTCAACAACAACCTGTTGCCCTCTTCAGGGTTACATTTATTACTATAACTTCAGGGTTACATTTATTACTAGTAATAAATGTTACCCTGAAGAGGGCAACAGGTTGTTGCCGAAACTAGTTGGTTGATAAAAATGTGAGTGGATCAAAACACAAAGTATTTTTATTTCTCGAAATAATATATCAATATGATCCACAAAGTTAATGCTTTCAATATTCAAAACATAATGAACTTTAACCTAACTATGAGTATTTCAATGTTTTAGAATTTAGTACATAAACCCTGATGATGTCAAGGTTCTTGTCGAAACCGGTTGGATAAAGTGTACCAATAAAAAGTGGTTAAAACAAAGTTGTTTTATTTTGTAAAGCTTTTTATATACTTTGCAAGTCAGATAAGATGTTGCCAGATAATTCTTTGTAATAAATTTTGAATATATTCTGTATTCAATGTAATATAATAATAATAATAAAACCCTTATCCGCACCCCAATGGTGCATAGGGCACTGCATCATATAAACCCAGTGTTATCTTGATCGTTTACACATGAAGGAAAGGTGATCAGCCCTCCGCTTTAGGTACCAGTCCAGGGTAAAATTGAATAAATATTACAGCGAAAAAATCACTTTTATTTATTTGAACCCCCCTGGGAATCGAACCCGGGACCCCCAGAACGGTAGCCGAGCGTGCTGACCATTACACTACGGAGGCGGATAGGTTTTAAATGTGTGTTCGTATGGGTAGGGCGGTCAATTAACTTAATTTTTGTCCATTAATTAATATAGTTGTGGGAGTTATAAATATAGGTATTAAATAAAAACCTACAGTATTAACATTTGTATGGTTTACAGCAGAGGTTCCCAAACTCTTTTATCTTGTAGACCCCTTGCCTTACCTGATATCGATTTTTATCAAATTCATTAACTTCAAATGTATTTTTGACAGCCGGTATATGTAGTGTTACTCACTTTGAACCACGCATGTTAGGTTTTATACGTTTATATTTTAAATTCAAATTAAAACATAGACCCCTCGCAAGTTGTCATAGACCCCTGGGGGTCGATATAGACCACTTTGAGAATCACTGGTTTACAGGAACACTCGTGAAATACCCGTGTTTCGTAAAAAATAAGTCTTTCAAATTTATATTTCCTTAACCTGTCCAGGAGTATGGTCGTTTGTATACGACCAATATATGACGTGATTTATATCTAAACATGGTTAAAACATGATTTATGTCAAAATTATCGGTGTATCAATAAATCATGTTTTTTTAAAAAAAAAAAATTATTAAACCCTTATCCGCACCCAATGGTGCATAGGGCACTGCGTCATATAAACGCAGTGTTATCTTGATCGTTTACACATGAAGGAAAGGTGATCAGCCTTCCGCTTCAGGTACCAGTCCAGGTTAATATTGAATAAATATTACAGTGAAAAAATCACTTATATTTATTTTACCCCCCTTGGGAATCGAACCCGAGACCTCCAGAACGGTAGCCGAGCGTGCTGACCATTACACTACGGAGGCGGACAAATCATGTTTACTGGTGTAAATGTTTTTTTTTATATTGAAGAAAATATGATGCTTATAGCACCAACTTCGATATAAAATTATAAAAAAATATATATATATATATATAAAAACAACTCACTCCTGTCCAGGTTAAGTTGTTCAGTCTCTTTTCAACTTGATTCACTTAGTATTATAATTTTCAATTTTTTTACTATTAAACTCTTATCTGTTCCCAACGGCGCACAGGGCACTGCAACACTCTATCTATGCAGTGTTATATTGATCATAATTGCATGAAGAATAAATATGAAAATCACTTTTATTTATTGTAACCCTCCTGGGAATCAAAATGCTTGCTACTAAAAATAATCACGAGTAGAATGCTGAATGTTACACTTGTATAAAGTGATCACTCTAACCAGCCTCTGACAGGACTTGTAAATACCCAGACTTCCATATTCTATGTTGAGATGTCAATATAAATTGCCCTGGACTGGTACCCGAAGCGCGGGATTGATTGCCTTGCCTTCATGTAAATAACATTCACAATATCTACACTGCTGAAATACGATACAGTGCCCTATGCACCTTTGGGAGGGGATAAGAATTACAAGAAAAAGATGAAAATTTTCACATTTTTTCTTTCAACGCCTTTAATAAAGAAATAAATCAAGAAAAAAAAAAGAAATCACTCAATGAATTTGTTTTAAATTTTGACAGAATTTGTTTAAAGAACGTACTAAACAATCTCCTCTCTTTCTGTGAGTGTCATGTCATGTCTTCTTGACGTCGACTATCACTTTGATTTGGCAGTCACTTTGTGGTAAAATCTATCCATTTAAGAAATAGTGGTATTTACTAAGTAAAAGTATAATTAATAATTGTCCTTGTTCTTGTATTGGGCAGCTCTAAACGGCACCTCGACGGTCCTGATCCCCGTCCAAGCTCGTATATTCCGGAGCAAGGAGATCTGTCTTCTGCCCAAACCTCGCTTCTACTAAACAGTGGCAAACAGATTTAGAAAGCTACGACGCTCTCAGTCAATAAACACGGGAATGTATTTAATTTTTCAAACCGCAAGTGTATTCAATTTGTATCTAAGTTTATATTATTTTTTGACATCTCATCAAAGATAAAGAAGAATATGGAAGTCTGGGCATTTACGGGGCTGACGACCGTCATAGGCTGGTTTAAGTGATCACTTTACACACATGTAACATTCACCAATTCTACCCATTATTTGACAACCACACTACTCAAATTCTTGGAAGCTCTATATATATGAACCAATTTTGAAACATTATTCTTGAATCACTAGAACTTCACTAGAGACATCTATTGGTGAGATGAAAAGAAGCTTTTTAATTAGCAGAATGATTTGAATGAGAATGAGAACAGAATGAGAATTTTAATTAGAAAAAAAAATTATATGAAAATAACTCCTGTAATTGGAGATAATCCAGATTTTGTGAACAAGTAATTGGACACACTCAAAATGTTGTATCTAAGTTGTTTGATTTTACAATAGGGTGCTTTTTGTGACATAGAAAGTCATTTGTATAGTATGTAATTATATTTAAACACATTTTTTTTCTCACATTTGATGGAACAAATTATTTTGTAAAAAAGAAATACAAACACATTATTGTTTCTGTAACATTATGGCTGGTTATAAACTAAACTTCAACCGTTTTAGTGCTGAGATTTTGTAGTCTTATATCTATGATAAAATTGCTGAAGACTCTTTTGCAAAAATGGTCCATTTCATTAGGTGTGTCCGAAATCAACAATATTTTTCTCAAACATTTACCGATTTCAGTATTTGTTTCTGGTAGTGGTAGAGAATGTATCATTCTACTCAAATAAAACAGCATTTTATAATAAACATACTTATATATGTTTAAAAATAAATACAGTTTGAGAAAAAAAATAGGAAATTTTCATTCACTAGAATGTGTCAAGGTCGTGTGAAATTGGCTCATCCTTAAGGTGGACACTGACCGTAGCATTTCGTCGCAACATAACATCATAACATCGCTCTCCGATCATCACTCAGCATCCAGAGCATCACCGACCATCCGAAACTATGGATGGAGCTCTCGGCTCGGTGTACTGACTGCCTGAATGCCCGCATCGTTACGTGTTACGTTACGACGAAATGCTCCGGTCAGTCTCCACCTTTAGAGTTTTCACTATCGATGCACATCCTACAATTAGAAAACATGAATTGTGCAATGTTTGACAATCGCTTTCAATATCACTGTTGGACAAATCTGACATTTTAAGGGCGTAAACATTAGGTTTTTATAAAAAATGCATCTCTATTTTTCACTAAATATTAGTTACAATGATTAAAGAAAATACTTCGTTTTTTACCACTTGAGTTTTATTATAGACTACATGTTTCAGAAGTTAAACTTCCATCATTCAGGTCTGTATAATAACTAAAATATAAAATTGTTCTATAAATAAGGAGAGGGGAAAGTAAGGGGAAAGGGTTAGACAAGGAACGGAGTTTGAAAACAAAGGAAAAATGGAAAGTTAATGCCGAAACAATAAATAAAATATTAGTTAAATTTGTTTTTTTGTGAACATTATTCATGAATCAGAACTTAAGAAACGGGCACGCTGCAACACTACCTCTCAGCTCGACCACTAAAATACACTGGCATTATCATCGATATATCGACGGCAAAGTATACCAGAGTCGATATATCGATTCTCAGCACTCTAACGGTTAAAGAATGTCGATATCTCAAGATATTCTCATCATATTTTGGTACCTTGTTAATTATTTAGAAATTAATTTATAAACATGTATGTATGTAGATTTCTTTGGCAGTTTTATAGGGTTGACAAAATTTTATATTTCAACCAAATTTTTTTCATGCACTGATGTTGTAAATATTGAATGTAAGAAAAGTTGAATAATTATATGTAGTTGTAAAAAAAATCCAACTATTCTTGAAAACACTAATTATAAATATGAATGCGCCTTATGTAATCTTTAAATGCTGATAAATAAATAAATTCTGTTACAAAATTTTACCATTTATTTATTTTTGTAAAATTAATTTTCAATAGGTTTAAAAACATGGAATTGGCAGAAGGATGAAAACAGAGTGAACGCAGTTGAAATGCGTTCCCTCAGACGAACGTGTTAAAAATCGATGTATGACAGAATTAAAAATAGAGATATCGCTCACTCCTTTCAAGAACGTCATAAATCAAAATACTTGATTTTTCAGCAGAACGTTTTTAAAGTTTAAAAATATAATACAATGTATTAAAAATAAATATCAAGCCACTTATTGAACTTTTTACTGTGCAACGTATCTGTTTAGGTAAAACCTGAAGGTTTTTTCTCCATTTGAAAAATATTTAGTTTATTAAAAAAAATAATTAAACAATACCTTTTCTTCAAAATGCAAAAACAACACTTTCTGCTCTGTAGCGGGTAAATATTAAGTTAAAAATATGCCTCTTTTGCTGGGATATAGTACATTTTCTAGGCAATCCAAAAACATGCACAACTGAAAATTGACGATTTTTGATTTATGACGTTCTTGAAAGGAGTGAGCGATATTAGAAAATAATATTATATTGATAATTGAAAAGATTACAAAATGTTCTTATAAGGTGGTATGGACATGTTAATAAAATGAATAAGAAAGTATATTTGGCAAATGTGAACGGGAGAACAGAACGAGGATGACCAAAAGAGACTTGGCAATCTTTAATCTTCAGGTATGTATGAGGAGATGCATGGATGTGGAAGAGACGAAGATCGATTTTAAAGACAATTTTCAAATAATAAAAAACAATTAAAAATATCTTAAATATATAATTTAATTTTTATGTAATAATAAAATAAGTTGTACAAATAAAATTACATAATGGAAACTTTTAATAATAGTATGAAAAAAGGCAATGTATATATGTTATCACAGAATAAAATTCTTATGGTTTTATGTACAGAAATGAGTATTTACAAATAATTTAAAAATGCTAATACATATGTCCATAATTATGATGGAAGAAAGCCTGTCGGGTGGTATTGCTCAGACACTCGGTGTGGCGTTGGTAACATAGTGTAGCGCTGCAGTTCATTCACTTTGGATTGGCCTAAAAGTACACCCGGTTGGTTTTCTGCTACCGGTTTGATATTTAGTGGTTTGTTCCTAGGTATGTTGTGCGGGTATATTCTTTTGTCGGGGTAACTGTGTCTGGGTTTCACTGTGCTGGCCGCATATGACTCCTTGGACTTGACTTCGACGGGGAATGGTTGCGGCACATATATTTTTACAGGGACCGCAACCTTCGATTCGACTTCCACAGGGAATGGGACTTTCTTTTCCACGATGAACGGAACTTTAACTTCTACTCTGTAAGGGACTCTCTTTTCCACCGGATAAGGTTGAGGCACGGGAACCTTAACGTTGACTTGCTTCACAACATGTTTGACAACAGGATATGGTTTCCAGATATACTCTTTTTCAACGACTTTTACCGGATATGGTTGCGGGACATTGACTTTAACGGGGTACGGAACTTTCTTTTCGATAACTTTATGTACAATTTTTTCAACAGGATACGGTACCTTTTTTTCAACCACTTTATGAACAATTTTTTCAACTGGATACGGTACTTTTTTCTCTACTGGATACGGTTTTTCGACTATCACCTTGACTGGAACTTTCTCAATGACGGTTTTTACATGATTGTGATGGTGGTGGTGATGATGATGCTTTATTTTGGTTCTGTACTCTATATGCTTGACAGGAACCGTCTTTACCAATTTCACTGTGGTTTCCTGTGCCAGGTTATCAGGTATTAGAGACTGATCTTCCTCCGTGTTAGTCACTGTACCGGAAGTTCTCCTTTTGGGTCTGATGTAAGTAGGATTTACAACATAAAATCGTTTGGGCTTGTGCGAAACATGTCTTTGATATCGCGGAGGTTTCGTATAGCGTTTCTTGTTTGGATTTCGATTAGGACTAACAGGATTAGAGTTTTGTTGCGGTTTATTAGAGGACTGTTGAGGTCTTTGCTGCGGAGTGTTTGTTGTGAAATAAACAGTAGGTTGTGTAACGGGGTTTATCGGCAACCAGCCATCGTAGGAATCGTCCACGGAAAAGCTCGATTTCAATGGAGCTTCTGTCGTAATTGGTTTGGCTTCCGGTTTATTAATTTGTCGGTTTCGGGGTGGTGGCGACGGGCGTGGTCTGGGACCTTGCGGTTTGGGTGCATTGCCAGGTTGTTTCGGTTGAAGTTTTGGAGTGGTTAAAGGCTGTCGGTGCCTGGACCTATTCTTCGGTCTGTTACTGGGTAGGCTGGGGGCATTTCGTTTGTGGGGAGGCAACCGAACTTGTGACCTGTCATTATATGGTGGATTATATAATACAACTTTCTGGTAAGATCTGGATTCCTCGGCTATTTGATCCGGGTATTCCTCACCATTAATGTCAGTGAAGAATAAGAGAAACGTTGTAATCACTGACACCTGGAAACATAATGCAAAGTTGATTGTTAAAAACCGGTTCAATCATTAGGTACCTACACTAAATATTATGGCAACATTATCATATCATCATGTCTGTGTAAGCGCCCTTGAGGTAGTAATTTAACAAAATGGCGCTTTAATTATCCAAAATTATTATTATTATAACATTATTATCTTCTTTTGGCCAATCAGTCCACATATCTTCAAATAACAAAAGTAATAAAGAAGGTGATTTTTATTTTCATAAAGTAAAGTTTAAAAATTGTGTTTATGATAAACTATAGTTTTTTGAAGTATAGTTTATCATAAACACAATTGTAAAATGATTATATAAATCCCTATTGTAAAAAAATAAATCTTTATAAATAAAAATGTCAATGTTTCTTTGTTTAAAATCTTAAATTGTCCAAAAGTTATCCACCGATTCCTTTGAAATTTTCACGCAACATTTGAATACACTTGTGTTTTTACATACTCCTGTGACAGATGTTTTTACCAGTGACAGGTAAAAACATATTTTTAAAGCTTTTTTTGGACTGCAATGGCAGCGCCATCTGTTGAACATAATAGCAACATACACAACACTAAACATCGCTCATGGGAGATAGAGTAAAGTTGCTGTTTCTTGGCATTTTTAATATTTTCGATTGCATTGTTTTTCATAGATTTTTAAAAATATTTTCAATGCTTCCTAAGCATTGTGTAATTAAACATATTATAAATGTGTGCTCTCTATTATCTTTCTTTTATATTAAACCAGACTGAGCCATGGCAATGTGTGGCTAGGTGCAGCTAATAAGTAATCAAATATTAAGCACTACACACAAGAAACTTTATAAACACTTTCTTCTGATCACTTTAATACTAATCACCATGTTGTTTTACACTTAAATGGGAAACATGTTTCTTCTGGGTAATAAGCATGTTTGTACACAAGTGTCCACTTTCCAGGTTGATATAATAAGTACTTATCTAGTACCTACATAAGTTTGTGACGTATAACAATCTGTGTCATTCTCGCTTTTTATAGTCAACCTTCTCTTAGGCATCATGGTTTCAATTGCTCCTTTATCGTTCCAATTTTTATTTTTGTTATCATTAATACCATATTTATCTAGAAAAATGCACTTAGAATCTAAAAAGGCTTGCTCATAGATGCATTTTATAATTTTTTAGATTTCGCCAATGAATTTGTTTAAAACTTTAGCTGGATTTATCGAAAATTCAGAAAAGATCTCTTTGAATCTGAATGGCTTGTTCATAAATGCCACATTTTAAATCATTGCATTCTATATGTTTTTTCTTGATGCATCTTTTCATTTAGTAGACTTTGCAGACAAATCTGTTGAAAATGTTAGCTGGATTTAGTGAAAATTTTGTATCGGTCATTATTACCCCTTAAAAGAAAATTCTTCAAACCCTCATTTGCACCTGATGGTGCACTGCATCATATAAACGCAGTGACATCTTGATCATTAACACACGAAGGAAAGGTGATCAGCCGTCCGCTTTAAGTACCAAGCCAGGGTAGCATTGAATACATATAAGAGTGAAAAAATCATTTATACTTATTTGACTTCCCTGGGAATCGAACCCGGGACCTCCAGTACGGTAGCCGAGCATGCTGACCATTACACTACAGAGCCGTACAAAAATTGCACACTTTTTTATAAAGACTAGCTTTAATTTATTTATTTTTTTAAATATATAAACGTAAATCAAGAAGATTGTCTGTCTCCATAGCAAAGTGGTCAATTTTTTTGTCTATCGTGCTGGAGGTGTTGAGGAGCCAAAAAAACCATAAATAATTTTCCGATCCAATATTTATATAATATTGCCCTGGCCTGGCAGTAAAACGCAGAACTGATAACATTGCCTCTATAAAATTGATTATCAAGATAACACTGCTTGGATATGATTCAATGTCCTATTGGATGCAGATTAAAGTTAGCAGAATATATTTTTTCACTTATAATAATAATATTTTACACTTTATGTGACACATTGTTTACAAAATACACAGCACATTTTAAGTATTTTATTTATCATAACTAACACAATTTATTTTGATAAGAAATAAATAATTCACACACTGCTATATAAAAATAATAATCACTGATATTAAACACTTATTTAATTATTAAAACCCTTATAATTAAAGTTATTATAAATTAATTATTGAAGATACTAACTGACAATTTCATTTTTCATAATACTGTACGCACATGTGGGTAAGAAATGATATAAGACTTGAGAAGCAAAGCTTTATATGGGACGGGTTCATTGCTTTGTGTGTAGAGTCGGTTTATTTACATGCGATGCTTTCACCTGAGAAGTGGCTGTGTTAGTAGGTACCATACACTTACCAGCCTACCACACTTCACAGGAAGTGTTGTCCATACTGTAACAATGCGAGGAACACAGCAGAACATTGTTTTGTTTCTTAAATGACTTTCCAGGTATGATATTAGTATTTGAGTAATTATAACAATAGTTTTACCCTTTATAAAACTGTCAACAACACTTTTTCAATAGAATAATATAACAATACTGTACTAGAACCGCCTCTATAGCGTAGTAATTAGCACATTTAGCTACCATTCTGTAATTTCCGGGTTCAATTCCAAGGGGGGTAAAAGTAATAATAATGTAGTAATAACGCAGTTATCAACCGTGTTGGAAGTCCCGGGAGGATCAAAATAAACATGAGTATTTTTTTACTTTAATATTTATGTAATATATCCTGGATTGGTACGTGAAGTACAGGACTTCATAAAGTTAGAAATCTATATAATACTGTTTCAGTACGATGCAGTGCCCAGTACACCATTGGGTGCAGATAAGGATTAAAAGGAAAAATAAAGAATTATTTTTTCTAGCTTTGAATGTGGATATTCCCTAAGTGTTTATTACGAAAGTATATATAAGTCTCTTGAATGTTTTTCGCAGATACTTTGTGGCACATTTTATAAACTTTATTAAATAAAACAAGTTTGTTTTTAACCACTTGTACATGTTAAACCCTGATGATGACGAGGTTCTTGTCGAAACCGGTTGGAGAAAAAGTGTACCAATAAAAAATGGTTAAAAAAAATTGTTTTATTTTATTAAAGTATATATAAGTAATTTATTACGACCTAGTGAGTGCATAGGGTATAACTGTATTGGATTGATGCAGTGCTATCTTGATTATAAAAATGTACAAAACCAGACAGTAACGATCTAGTGCAATATGTAAGTAAATTATTATGATTTCCTCGAAGGATTTGTGTAAATAGATGTTACTCATCCATCTTACACAAGTTTTTATGAGTACCGGTATGCAAATATGAGTACCTGAACCATTCCTGCTATTCTTATTTTTCCTTTTCCTCATTAATATTAGTAATAATTATTCCTACACCGCTTCCTTTCCTATGTAGCAGTAATATCCATAACCCTGAGCTCTTGTACTTAGGTCATGTATAAACCATCTAATATATTCCACTTCTAGATTCAAAAGTCTGGAGCGGAGGACTGATCACCTTGCCTTCATATTATCAGTTTCACAAACTAACTTGATCAGTTTGAGATCTAATTTATATAATGAAGTCCCCTTAGGGTGCTGATAGGAATAAGAGAAGAATCATAATTGAAAAACTTTTAATTCTACTAAAATTGGAATGACAAGAACAAAAATCTATCCCAATTATTACACATGTTGGTGTAGTTAGTTTAAGTTGGCACCCCTATTTTCAAATATGTACGTACAGGCTAAAGCAGACATATTAGTCTATTTAATAAACATAGTCTGTGGTCTATTTTCCCAAACTTATATTTTTTGAGACCTGTATTTTTTATCTGGATGTTCTCTTAAACATGATCCTACTAATACAAAGCTGTACTAATAACTTACATTGTGTTACTTTTTAGAATATGTCTTGCAATTTTTATTCCAAGTGCACTTACCTTTAAATTAATAACTAAAGGAATTAAAAAATGTAAATGTAGTTGGTAATTTTTACCATTCGCATAATCAAGCATCAATCAATATCATGTGTCAACAGCCTTCATTATATAAAGGTTTGGAAGAATATCAACTAAAGTACAGTAATAAAAAAATATGATATGTGGTTAGAATAAAATACTCTAATATTTATTTAATATTACCCTGGACTGGTTCCTGAAGCGCAGGAGTGATCAACTTGCGTCCATGTGAGTAACGATTAAGATAACAGTGCGTCAATACGATGCAGTGCCCTATGCACCATTGGGAGCAGTTAAGGGTTAGAAGAAAAATAAAAAAATAAGACTCAATTTTTTTGTATAGTAAAATGATAACCATTTATTTTTTTTACACATAAATTTTATTAAATCAGCGACTGGGTTTCATCATTACCATCATCACCAGTCACAAAACCCGGTCACTGGTCAGCTAAATTATATGTGGAAAAAACAATACGATTGTTATTTACAACATTTTTAAAGTGTCCAAATTAGGATTCGGATCTTACATACAAATTAAAGAGTTTCTGCTCAAAAAAAGCTTTTTTCATCTCACCATAGATGTCTCTAGTGAATTCAAGCACTATGTTTCGAATTTGAACAATATATACAGAAGTTTCAATAATTTGAGTAGTGTGGTTGTCAATCGTGGGTAAAATTGGTGAATGTTACACATTTGCAAAGTGATCACATAAACCAGCCTATGACGGTCATAAGCCCCGTAAATGCCCAGACTTCCATATTCTTCTTCATCTATGTTGAGATGTCAAAAAATAAGAGTTGTTATTTCATTATACACAAAAATGCAGTTCCATCAAGAAATGTCTGTACAAATCATAAATGAATTTTTACTTATTTATTTTTTTACAAAAATGTTAGTAATATTGGTAAATAACCACTCTCCAAGATTTTTATGCCTACCGGTTTCGAGACCTACCCGTCTCTTTGTCAGGACAATCACTACCACAGCATGCAAACAATACTACCCTTCACTATCATAGCACTATTTACATGCTTAAAACTACTCAAAATGTTTTTTAACACATCGCTCACTCCTTTCAAGAACGTCATAAATCAAAAATCGTCAATTTTCAGTTATGCATGTTTTCGGAATGCCCAAAAAAAGTACTATATCCCAGCAAAAGCGGCATATTTTTAACTTAATATTTACCCGCTACAGGGCAGAAAGTGTTGTTTTTGCATTTTGAATAAAAGGTACTGTTTAATTATTTTTTTTAAATATACTATGTATTTTTCAAATGCAGAAAAAACCTTCAGGTTTTATCTAAAAAGATCTGTTGCACAGTAAAAAGTTCAATAAGTAGCTTGGAACTTATTTTTAATACATTGTATTATATTTTTAAGCTTTAAAAACGTTCTGAAAAATCTAGTTTTTTGATTTATGACGTTCTTGAAAGGAGTGACCGACATGTGATTTTTGGTCGACCCGAAGCCCTTAAAACAGTTCTTATATCCCAAAGTAACTAATCATAGTAAAAATAATAAATGGAGAAGAATAATGTAAAAAAAAGTAAAAATTACTTACCACAAAGCAAATGCTTTAAATATGAATAATATTGAGTATGATTTTTTGTTAAAAAATAATGAATAAATAAAATTTGTGTTATTTGGCCCTGATCGTTTTTGCCGTCAGTTCTATTACAAATTCGCATGATTAATAGTGTGTGCATCAAACATACAGTATAGGATATGCATACATCACACGTTCATGCCCATTTCATGACCTTAGTTGCTTCGGTCTAGCGATTCCAGTGCAGTGCTGGAGATACAACACATTCACTGGAGCGGAATTCGAGTAGAAAGTATTTCTGTACCCAGATTCTAACAGAAGCAGTGAATTAACTAAAGTGCTTCATGAGGAAATCAACAATGAAAATGCATTGCATTTCCTACACATTATGATACCTAATTAAATAAAATAGGAAATTGGAGTCTATGTTAGATTATCATGACGTAAAATATGTATAAAATTTTTCCTATAATACCAACATTATCAACTTAATTTTACACAACCATTTATTTATTTTAACATTATTGTTACGTAATAATAAATTTGTCCGCCTCCGTAGTGTAATGGTAAGAACGCTCGACTTCTGTTCTGGAGGTCCTCTGGTTTGATTCCACGGGAAGGGGGTCAAATAAATATACGGTGTTGAATTGTGGACTCATATTTTCAGCACTTTCCCAGTATGCAAAAATAATTTGGGGTTCCGATCTTGCATAATCCAAAAAAGGATCTCTGCTAAATAAAAGCTTTCTTAATCCAACATAGACGGCTCTTGTGAACTAAAATGTAAATTAATGATATATGTAGGCGTTTCAAAATTTTTAGCAGTGTAATTGTCAACCATGGGTAGAATGGTGTATGTTGCATGTATGTAAAGTGATCACTTAACTAGCTTATGATAGGGCATAAACATTTATTTATTTATTCAAGTTATTTATTAATTTTTACATAATAAAAATGTAAAAATGTCACCTGAAATTAAGTTGATTAATTTCGGTATTAAAGAAAAAAAATTATGTGTATTTTATTTCTCCTTCTTCAAACCCTTTTCCGCACCCGATGGTGCATAGGACACTACATAATGTAAACGCAGTGTTATCTTATCAAGGTGATCATTCCTGCGCTTCAGGTACCATCAGGGTAGTATTGAATAAATATAAGAGTGAAAAATCACTTAACGTCCTTCTTCTAACCCTTTTCCACACCCAATAGTGCATAGGGCACTGAATCTTACGTTATCTTGATTGTTACTTACATGAAGGCTAGGTGATCACTGCTGTATTTTAGGGACTAGTCTAGGGCAATATTAAATTAATGTTGAGAGTATAAAATCACAAATATTTATTTTTACCCCCCCCCTGGGAATCAAACCCGGGATTTCCAGTATGGTAGCTAAACACGCATTGCACCACGGAGGCGGACATTGTACAGTTAAAAAATAAAACAAAATAACTTTAATTCTTTCATATATTTTATTTCTTATAAAATAATATAATATACATGATATAATTACTTAGTTGTATTTAATTGTAGGTACATGTACATTTTCAAAGAAGTAAAAAATACAATGCTTAGCAAATACATGGGCACTCCCCAGTATGCAGATTTTGTATGGAGGATAACGAAACGCCAATCCATTCTCCACAATTGTGACGCACTCGCTCGCAAACACAATCACATCCTTGGAGGACCACTACTGGACTCCGAGAAGGTGAAGCTCCTACCGCCAAGACAGGTCATGAGTTACATGACTCACGTAGGTCTTGGCAGTGAGCTGTAATACAGAGGGAGGTCACAATGGACCTAATATGGTCGCAGTGACATAAGGGATGCAAGATCCCTTGACCTCAAAAAAAAAAATACATGGGCATCACCATATAAAACATATGTTTTCAATGTCGCAGATATTTCTATCAATCGTGGCTAATGGGTTGCCATAAAAAGCTACATCAATCAATCTATTTTGACAGACTATACTTTTGAGAGTTTATAAGTAGAAACCATACTACATATAATCACAGATAGTTGTATGTACAGTGGAACCTCTTATAACGAGCATAATTTGTTCCAGAATCTTACTTATTAAGCATTTTTTATTTTGAAAGGGAGAGTCCCTCTTTCACAATATTCACTTGGCGCAGAAGTCCTGGCTCAAGTGAATATTGTGAAAGAGGGACTCTCCCTTTCTCCGTAACTCGTTATGCGGAATGTCACTCGTAAAGGGAGCAACTTTTACCATTTTTTTGGTTGTGATGCGAATTACTCGTATGGTGGGGACTGACTGGAGTCATTTCGTCGTAACGTAACACGTTATAATGCGAGCATTTGTATAGTCAGTACAGCGAGCCCAGCTCATTCCGAGTACTCCATCCGATGTCGGATGCTCGCCGCGAATGTTACGTTACTTTTTTATTTTATTTATTTACTGAACGGCTAATGCCTTTAACATGATACATGTATACAGTATCTAATATAAAAATACACTAATGAATACACTAATTGAGAAACAAAAAGTCTTAAACATAAAATAATAAATAATAAGCACTGGTAAATACATGTCTTTTTTTTTTTTTTAATTACCTAACGTCCAAGTGACTCTAGCTACGGCTTATGCAACACCGTTTACCATGTCCCTACTCAGGCTTCAACTTTATAGGTTTCATAGCCTATGCCTACTCGTGAGTGGATTTACTCTTTATGTTTAAAGTTACTATAATTTCATGTAATTCATGAGTGAAAATTGTAGGCAAAAACACTCGCAAAATACATGTCTCCTTCACACACTATTAAATGAAATGTGGAGGTCAGTCCCCACCTTTATGAGAGGTTCCACTATATTTAAGTGCACATCATTCGGTTCCTCGTATCATGTCCAGAACCTTGGCCTTGTGTCGGCTAGTCGGAAAGAGAACCCTGATGAGGAGGATGATCTCCTCGCGAGAGAAGGCTTCCAAGAGTGGTGAGTCGGGCAGGCGGCAGCGACAGGCGATGGTCATGATGGGGCTGTTCAGCACGGAGACCAGCTCCGTGAGACGGAGCCAGTTTCGAGACTCCTTCTCTAGCTCAGACACGTCCTGGGGAATAAAAAAGTGCAATTTTATGTAAAATTATTTATCCACTTAATGCTCACATTTTTTCATGAAAATAAATTTTTGAATTAGAAATATCATGTTTTTTTATTTAACCATTCTACCTTCGGGTTATTTTCAGGCATATTTTTTATAAACAAGCAAAAAATCACAATGTTTGTTGTCACAAAATATTGTCAGGTATGAAACCTGACAAAAATTTTTCAGTGTATCCGGTACGCATTAAATATTTTTGGAACAGATATCCTTTTTCGTGTGCGTAGGTCATACAGGTTAGCACGGAATGGTGAAGAAAAACCGCACGTATCACGTACGTTCGTATGTGTAGGGTGGTTAATGAGTTATTACTATTATTGTTATTAGTTGAGACATAATTTAAAAGTTGTCCAGTTCAAAAAAAATGTTATTTTTTTTACCTTCTAAAAAAATTAAACAAGTCAAACTATAATAGTAAAATAAAAAGATAAAATTCAATCATTTATCAAGTAAATTCTAATAAAAAATGTCGAGTGGCAACTGGCAAGCTCAGTTGGGTTGTTAATCTTACATAAAAAAAAGTGGAAACACGCGAGGAGTGCTCGGGTTGGCACACTATGATACATGCGCCATCCACAAACACTGTCCTTCAAAAGCATTAACCTTTCCAGGAGTATAGACATAAATGAACGTCCAAGTCCGTCTGTCAGTTGGTACGATGTATCTTGCACAGTAATGAAATCTGTGGATATTTGTACGTAATTTTGTCGTAAAATAAAACCTAGCGATGGTGAATTTTACTTTTATTTTTTATTTCTACATAATTTCTATATTTATAATATGTACATAGATTTCGTGAAATATATATCTTTATTCATGAGTTTGTCCGCCTCTGTAGTGTAATGGTCAGCATGCTCGGCTACCGTTCTGGAGGTCTTGGGTTCGATTCCCAGGGGGAGTCAAATAAATATAAGTGATTTTTTCACTGTTTATTCAATATTATCCTGGACTGGTACCTGAAGCGGAGGGCTGATCACTTTTCCTTCATGTGTAAACGATCAAGATAACACTGCGTTTATATGAAGTAGTGCCATATGCACCATTGGGGTGCGGATAAGGGTTTCATTATTATTATTAATCAGTATAAAATCAACCGTCTCAAATTATAACTGAAACTGAAGGTAACTCACAGTGAAAAGCAGCGGGATCTCTTCGAGCACAGGCCCGTAGAGCTCCGCCACAGACCTGGCCAGCTGCTCCCCGAAGCCCTGTCCCTCCGCCCCCTCCCTCAGCGTGAGCACGGCCGCGACCAGCTCCCCGGCCAGGCAGCAGGCCAGCCCGCCCAGGGTGCGCCGGTACACGGCCGCGGGCAGCACGGGCCTCCACAGGCGGGACAGCTTGCCGAGCAGCTCCAGGCACGAGGCGATGCAGCCGTTGGCCTCCAGCGGACCCGACAGCTTGCTCAAATCTGGAGATCAAGCAGTTTAACATGTTCAATGTATTGTGAACAATCATGAGTTGCAGACAGAATTGTAACAAAATGCTAAAACTATATTAATACACTTCGGACGGGAAAGGTATTTCTACCCGTTCGGTTGATTGATGCTCAAGAACGGGAAGGGTTTTTTTTTCATTTCAAGATCAGAAAATAAGAAATAATTTAATGTTTTTACACAAATATTATATACCAATTTCTTTGTTAAGGTCTTAACTGTGTGTACACAATTATCGATTCCGCCGCCAGCGGTTCGCAGGCGTAAAAAACACCCATCCTGAGTGTGTTAACACACGGGACAGATGTTTTTTACGCCTGCAGACCGCTAGACACGGAATTTGATAATTATATACATATAGTTCAGACCTTAACAAAGAGATTGGCACATAATATTCTTATAAAAACATTAAATATATAATTCCTTCTTTTCTGACCTTTAAATGAGCCGGCGCAAAAGGTAAAAATACCCTTCCCGTCTTTAAGCATCAATCGACCCAACGGGTAGAAATACCTTTCCATTCCTTAGTGTGTTAACCTGTCCGGGAGTGTGGCCTTACATGGTCGCCCAAACAAAACTTTCCTCAGAGGAGTGTGGGCGTACAAGAACATCCGCGCGTATAACTAAAACACGGTGACATTTATTTCTAAAATGGCACTGTACTATCATCTGTGGTTGTATTTGAACATTAAAATCACACTTCAGATTAGTTTTCTGTTTTACTCATTGCATTTTATATTGTAATGACGCTGTCCATGAAGTAAAACATTGATAATTTTGACAAAAAGATAATAATCACTAGGGGAAATGTTAGATGTATGTGCCTGGTGCGTACGCTGTACCCAACATGTTAAAACAGACCTGACTTAATGTCCTGTCATTATATCCATCTGAAAAAAAAGTATGGATATAAGAGACACCTAATATGAAAATAATCAGTCTCGGTTTGACTGTAAAACAAAATATACTTTTTATTATTAAAAAAAAATAATATATCGCACTAAACGTGTTAACACATTGTTTGTGGGCGGTTTTTTCACCTATCCCGACCCTAATTATACTCAGACTGTCAGACTGCCGCCCGACCCTCAGTATACTAATCACAAGTAACTGCAAACTCAATTCCAGTCTGTACAATGTTTTTTTAGCGTCTTTCGCGCTCTACCAGAAGTAAGCAATAGAACGTTTAAAAGCGTCTCCCGCTCTCTACCAACAGTATGTAAAAGACGCTTTTAAGCGTTTCCCGTAAGCTATGTGTGACTTAAACTCAGTACTGGGAAAGAGAGAAATATTATGTAGCAGGTTTCATTATATTGAAAGCTGTCCCACCGCATGCCCAGATCTGATACAGAAGCATCTAGGCTTCTTGACAGATCTGCTCTTGCTAAGCAATTTTTTTTTTGAACTAAGTTGCGAAATTGATTGAAAATGTGAAACAATATAAAATTGTATCCCGATTTTACTGTGAATTTACATTTAAAAGCTTTCAATATACCTGTCACTGCCAATCTAAATAATACAAGATAAGTCCATCACCACATTTTCTAGAAGTACCCCAGTGTAGGCAGTGAAAGGGATTAGTGTTTAGTTCAATTAGTCAGCTAGATCCGATTCCGACTCGACATTGGCCGGTACACAGACACCCACAACCCCGACCAGCACAGCAGACAGACACGGAACAGTGCAAAGACATTTACAGAAAATGGTCAGTCATTGCATTTTCACTCAACCAGCAGGTTTCATTAAAAAAAAAATTTACCACTCTTTTCAATGAATTGTTTGATGGTAGCCTTCTGATCCTTCACAAATGTGGCCAGTTTCACGATGGCCACTCTCCGCACGCTCTGCACCAGGTCAGCTAAGACCATGGTCACTCTGTTGGCGAACCCCGTCTCGTACACTCGACTCCAGGGGTGCCCAATCATTCCGTGCGCCAGGTAGAAGCAATTGTTGTAAAACAGGGCTGCAAAAATCAGCTACTTTAGAACTGAAGAATAGCATTTTTTGGTAAAATTAATGCGTAAGCTAGTGTGATTTTGATAGAAGTAGATTATGTCAATGCTAATATAGTTTTGCCAATCAAAGGTAAAGTGATTTTTTATTGTCTGCCTTCGTAGTGTAATGGTCAGCACGCTCGGCTACCGTTCTGGAGGTCCCGGGTTTGATTCCCAGGGGGAGTCAAATAAACATGAGTGATTTTTTCACTGTAATATTTATTAAATATTACTTTGGACTGGTACCTGAAGCAGAGGACTGATCACCTTTCCTTCGTGTGTTAATGATCAAGATAACACTGTGCTTATATAATGCAGTGCCCTATGCACCATTAGGGTGTGGATAAGGGTTTGAATTGAATCGATTTTTTATTACAATATTTTATAAATCCATTCGTTTGTACTACTACTACCACTACAAAGAGGAAATATAAAGTTTTCAATTATTCAAACTATGTACATAAAGAATTTAAAATAAAATTTATTTGAAATTTTAATCCTTTTTTGACGCTTTAATCAAGTCTTTAAAAATCTTGAATCAGTTAGTTTGTGTGGTACAAGTCATGCACTGATCTTTCTCAGCCTCAAATGCTGCATCAAAATGTGATGAATTGAATCATTGGAAATATTTCATTTCATTTCCATGTATCGCAATGAACATTCCAGCTCTTTCCTGATAAATTCAAATTGAAATTCTTTGTTCCAAATTATTGCTAAAATCAATTTATGTCCTAACTAATGCTAAAAACACACTTTTCACTTTATGCTAAATTTCTCTGCTTCTAATGTTGCAAAAGTCGTGAAATTTTTACATAACCTTAGTAAAAGATCTACCTGTCCGACTCTAATTTTTGTTAATAGATGGCGTTACTTAACCCTTACTGGTCCAATGTCGAATCTCATTCGACATAGATGTTTTGCTCTTGGGTCCCATGTCTGATGTTATTTGACATTTTTTTCATCATTAGTATTATTTATTTAATTTCCAAGCTTACATTTTTGTCACTCGTATCTATTACAACAGTATGTGGAGCAGAGGACAAAATATTTTTTTCCATTAGGAATGTAACTGTCTACCTAGATTATTTTTTTTAATTTTGGGGGACCGGAAAGGGTTAACGTATGTAAGTAATTTAAGAATGTTCCGTTTTCTGTGAGACGAACCTTGTATAAATCTAAATAAATTATAAATTCTTACCCAAGTCCAATGCATTGCTGTTAAGTACATCTTCATGATAGGCCGGAACCAAGGCGCAATACAGCTCAAACACGTTCCTGACTGTGACCACGATCTTGCTGGCCACATCGGGACTGGAGTTGTGAGCCAAATCCAATTGTTCCAAGACAAGCTGGAGTAACTTCTTAGCGCTGAGAGAAATGCTGCAACGCGGCAGCAGAAATGGACATTCCAGAATATCCTGGCTTCCATCATCTTTTTCCAACATCTTCATTTCGTCAACACACAGCTCCATAGTTTGGTCCTTGCAAATTTCTATTATATCACGCTGTAGGTTTGTTTTCATCAGTTCTCTCGCAACGCCTAATACGACCTTACATCGCTTTTCGCATATTAGATTACGAGTATCGCTTACAAATTCGGTTAAAGGAGAAGTTTCTTTATCGGTAAAGTTAATGTCGCAAAGATAATTGCTGAATTTTTCTATTTCGGCCGCAATCGGAACGTAATAATCAACTTTGTCCTCTTCGGAGGTTATCAAATTTTGCAAGCAGTTTTCTTTCAGCATTTTGAAGAAGTCCTTTCCCATTATTTGACCGAGGATTGAAAATACTGTGCGGTTATCCTCCCAGCGGCAGTCGATGTTCGACTGGACCGTTTCAAAAAAAGTAACCAGGTTTTTTAGTATGTTTTTAATGTCGACATTTTCTTTACTGTTTCCTCTCTCTTGATGCTCGACTTCTAGGAGTATTTTGTGAAGATGTTCTCTTACGACCATAGAGCAATCTTTCATCAGGAGTGCCGGCATAAAAGTCTTGATTAGAAAATCGGCAAATCGCATCAATTCTACATTAATCCGTTTGGAACTGAAGAGGGCATTAAGTATATCTTGCAAGTTTTCTGGATCGCTAACATTAATCTCGATAACGACTATTTTTCCTTTGTTAGTTGTGTTTTCCGACCATTTTAATCTGTCACGCCATTCTGTTGTTATATTATAAAGACATTTGACATGCTTGAAAGACACGGCTTCCTTCATGAATATCACTAATTCATTCAAATCTTTGTACGAAACCGGTTTATTTAAAATTTCTACGAGTTTTTCAAGTTTTTCCGAGGCTTGCTTGTATCGACGCCTCTCTACAAACCGACTCGATACTTCCAACTCCTTAGAACAATGGCCGAGATCACTTATAAACTGGAATCTGTTTTTAGTGATGTTAAACTCTTCATAAAGAGCTTGAAACTTTGGGTTATTCATTGAATTATTTTCTAGTATTTTGTCAATAAACTCTTGCAATTCCATGCATTCCTTTTGCAATTTCGCCTTCTTGTCCACAAAGTGTATATAATCCAGACTCTTTATTGGAATATAATCGACAAATCTACTCACGAGAACTTCTTTGACATCAGTTGTAAAATGTTTAACGTTGTCAACAAAGAAAGACGTTCTTCTGCTGAGGTCTTTAAACTGCACTTTGAAATCATTACGATTGGTTTCATCCGTAACCTGCAAGATAGCCGATAAAAGACTCATAATTGAGTTTTATTGAATTTATGAAATTGAAAACTTATAACAAACTGCTCAACTTGGCCCAAACTAACCCAACTTAAAAACTTTACTTCAAATTTTGAAAAAGTATCGGTTATAAAATAAACAGATATGACATTTGTAGTGTTGCCATGGTAAATTTGCGTTAGTTTATGCGTTTGCATAGGGATGATGGGGAGGAAGCTAAAAAAGTCCACCCTAAGTCTTTGTAAGTTTTTTTTTAATTATTTATTTGGCAGTCACCCAGTGAAAGGATGTTTCTGCCAGTGTCAAGTATTATTTTTATTTACAATAAAAAATAAAACAATAAATACAGGGGTTCTCAAAGTGTGCGCCGCGGCGTCCTGGTGCGCCGTGAAAAGTAAAAAGGGGCGCCTCTATCATTATCCAAAACCACAAATATTCTCGGGTATCTATATAAAGCAACAATTTCTCTTTTGAGAGTTAGCATCTTTCTACCCAACTACTTTTATTGTAGGTAAGTACCTATTTCTTTCGACTTAAATATATGTACAGATATATAAAGTCACATTATCTATTCCAAATAGCTTACTAAAGTAGGGCGCCGTCACAAAATACTAAGCTTGTAAGTGCACCGCGGGCTGAAAAAGATTGGGAACCCCTGAATTAATACATAATTTCATAGTTCTAAGACATAGGTAGTGATAAGGGCTTTTGACAACACAGAAAAAAATATACGTTTAAAAAAACAATAGGTTAGTAAAATGGGCTATCCTTCTCCATAGTACAGTGGTTGGAACATTTGGCTACCGTGCTGAAGTCTCCAGGTTTGATTCCCAGTTGGGGTCAAAATAAATAAATGTGATAAATAATATTTGAAACCGTAAAAAGAGTGATTTTATATTTTCGTGATGTTCTGGTTCGATTCCCAGGAGTGTAAAAAAAAACTTAATATTCTTTGTAATTACAAAGGATTGGCCATGGTTCTCATATTATGACAAATAAATAAATACCTGTTGAAGAGGTGGACGAGCACTCATTTTTTACGAATCAGCAATCACAATTATATTATCAAAATTGATTTTATAAAACTTTGCAAAGTTTTTGAGCTTGATTTGTTAAAGAGTTTGTATTTTGCCGTTACAACACTTGATTTGACATTTTAAAACTGATTTTAAAGTACACTATTATTGTTGTCATTACAAAGTAGGTTGATTTTTTTTTCTTTTACAAATGTTTATATAAAGATAATCACATTCGGCGATAATGAAGTAAAAATATATGGAAGTTTTAAAAAACATTTTTTTTTTGCTTTACACCTTGAAAAATAACAAATACAAAAAATTGTCGAAAAAACAAAATCAATATAATTGAGTATGTACTTGGATCTCTACGCACAGTTGGTAACATGTGGCTTTGATCTGTGGTTTTGGGATTTGACAGTGACAGCTGTCATTTGGCTGCCAACTTGTTGATTTTTTACCGCGTGTACCGCGTGTCCGTTCCATTTTAAAATAAATATGTTGTGTTGAAATTAATGTCGAAAAAATGAGTGCCGCCGAATTGATTGTGGGACAATGCAATCACTTTGTGACTCGAAAAAAGAGGTTTTGTCGCATGACAGTTCGTACTGGGGCGACGTATTGTGGAGAGCATGAACCTAAAATAGAAAATTCTAACGAGGCGGTGCCAGTAAATCGACTTTCTATTAGTTTTCTGTATTAAATATTTTGTTTTATTTATATGTGTTGATTCTGGTTTTCGTTTTAGGAAGACACGAGGCTTCGGATGGCTTGTCCTCTTGATCCGAAACAGTAAGTTTATGTATAGCAGGGGTGGCCAAAACGTCAGTCGCCAACTGATATGTGCAATTTAAAAAGATTGCCGAAAATATGCTAACTAACTAACTAACCATCAAGCCGCTTCCCCACAGTGTAAAATAACAAATATTTATTTTCACCCCCCCTGGGAATCGAACCCGGGACCTCCAGCACGGTAGCTAAGCACGCTGACCATTACACCACGGAGGCGGAAAAATTACTACTTACTTATTATTTTTTTTTACAAAAATGTTAGTGATATTAGTATATAACCACTTACGGAGATTTTTATGTCTACCGGATTCGAGACGTACCCGTCTCTTAGTCAGGACAATCACTACCACAGCATGCAAACAATACTACCCTTCACTACCATAGCACTATTTACACACTTAAAACTACACAAAATGTTTAACATGCCATTCTGGTGTACCTGAAGACCAACATGCACTAGGGGTTGCAGCACAAACATGCATTAAGAGCCGAGGCCGGACATGGACTAACATGCATTTTACCATCATTTAAAAAAAAAAAGTAAAAATAACCAACCACAGAGTAAATGCTTTAAATATGAATATTATTGAGTATAAATTACTTCTTTTTATGCGTACTTATCACATACAATGTTGGTAGAACCCGCCTATAATTAAAAAAAAAACAGGTGGTTCGCAGTGATCAACAGTTTGGCCACACCCCTGATGTATATTATTGGTCACTTTAATGATTTACCCATTGGATTTTCACTGAAATTCCCTTTATATAATAGATTAATTTGCCATTTTCTTCCAGCACTTGTTACATCAGCAAGTTAGAGAAGCATTTGAAGGTGTGTAACGCCAAGCAAGGGGAGCTTCCCCCATTCATCAAAAAGAACTGCAATGTACTAGCCAATGATATAACCAGCGCTGCGATAGAAGAAGGGCATAGAAGGTCGCTGGCGCGAGTATCTGATGATGTCTTGAAAGTGGTTATCAGTATTGTTGAAAAAATCTACAATGGTGAGTAGAAATCACACATAAAAAAAAACTAGTAAGACTCTCTGGAGCATATTGCGTATGGAAGCGGAACGTGGAGCATAGGGCAGGCAGAACGGGGGCTGCTGGAGGCGTTTGGGATGTGTGCTACAGGCACATGTTGGGGATTTAATTTTTTTTATTATGAGGTCAAGGGATCTTGCATCCCTTATGTCGCTGCGACCATATTAGGTCTTTTGTAACCTCCCTCTGTGTCATAGCTCACTCTCAAGATCTACATGAGTCATGTAGCTCACGACCTGTCATGGTGGTAGGAGCTTCACCTTCTCGGAGTCCAGTAGTGGTCCTCCAAGGATGTGAATTCGGTTGCGAGCGAGTGCGTCACAGTTATAGAGAATGTGGATGGTTGTTTCGTTATCCTTCATTCAAAATCTGCATACTGATGAATCATGCAGTCCAATTTTTGACATGTACTTCCTCAGTCTGCAGTGTCCTGCCAAGGTCATTGTTGGGTATTCATCGTTCGGAACATATAAGGAACAACGAGGTATTAAGCAGGGCTGGGGAGTCTAGGTGACTAACTAACTAACTACATAACTGTGTTATTACTAACTAACTAACTAACTAACTACATAACTGTGCCCCCTGCGGGGAAGCAGCGTGATGGTTAGGTCCATCACGCTGCTTCTCCGCAGGGGTAGGCAGAGAGAATAGAGCGCCATACCACTCTGTCCTTGCAAACATTCTTTACCTCTTCCACGTTCATGCATCTCCTCATACATACCCGCCGATTGTTACGACTCCTAACTGACCACTTTCAAGTATTTGGCATACCTGATCATGCCATGTTTTTCTCGGCCTTCCTCTGCTTCTTTTCCCACTAACATTCGTCTCATAAATTTGTTTTACCGTTCTTTCCTCACTCATTCGTTCTACATGTCCAAACCATCTCAACACACCTTTCTTAATTTTATCGATAATGCTTATCTCAGCTTTGCATTCCTCCCTTATTTCACTATTCGCACATCTATCATACATCGTTTTGTCGCACATTCTTCTTGAGTCTAGGTGCTTACTCCATAAAGTAATACAACAGCTAGCCAAATGGAAAGGCCATAATAGAAGACACCCAGGCCTGCTTCTTAAGATTGCGGAGGATATGTACGGCACAAACTACAGAGGATATCCCCGCTTAACCTACATGGACCAAATTATCTCCAACATGTGCTGTAGCGGGTACTTAACGTTTCTTAAGGGACTGTAAAAAAACCTCAATTGAGGGAATATGCAAATGTATTAAAACACTTTAAATTTGATTTTTTATTTTAAAAAAATCATGAAAATATATAAACATATCGCTCACTCCTTTCAAGAACGTCATAAATAAAAAAACATGATTTTTCAGGAGAACGTTTTTAAAGTTTAAAAATATAACACATTGTATTAAAAATAAATATCGAGCCACTTATTGAACTTTTTACTATGCAACACATCTTTTTAGGTAAAACCTGGAGGTTATTTCACAATTTGAAAAACATTTAATATATTTAAAAAAATAATTAAACACTACCTTTTCTTCAAAATGCAAAAACAACACTTTCTGCTCTTAGCGGATAAATATTATGTTAAAAATATGCCGCTTTTGCTGGGATATAGTACATTTTCTGGGCATTCCGAAAACATGCACAACTGAAAATTGATGATTTTTGATTTATGACGTTCTTGAAAGGAGTGAGCGATATATGTATCAGTTTTGTTGCTTTTTTGTATAATTGTAAAAGAATTTAGACTTTATTTGTTCAATACAATTACAATTTATTATAAATATATGTATACTTTGTATTAAATAAACACGTTGGATTGTTATATCTTATATCATTCAATATATTTATATTCATTTTATGCTGGTGTTTTTCAGCACAGAACTCTGGCATAAAACAAGGTTTACCTGTAATTACACCCATTTGGCAGGCAAACATTAAATCCGGGATGTAAAATCCTGGTTTCATTAATATTTATTTACATGACATGGCGTAGTTGAGTAGAGGCTCGACTGCGAAACTGGCATCGCGGGTTTGATTACCGCCAATTGCAAAATTAATGCAAGAAAGATTTATTTTCAATTGGTCTGGGTGTTTGTGATGTATTTTTCACATTTACCTGCCCTATCCTTACTATCCTACCTGCAGATAAGCGTCTAAAAGAGACACTTTGCGGGTTATTCCTTTTTAAAAAAAAAAAAAAAAATGTTTTAGACGTGATATCTGGCAACATAGGCGAATGCAAACAGCACGACTGTCATCCCGCAGTCGTGGGGGCTTTGGACACTGGGGGTCGAGGAGATAACACCAGGAGACACCTGCTGCAGACGTCGGCGCTCATCCACATCTTGCAAGACCAGGGCCTCGTCTCTCCGGAAACTTGCTATGTTGAACTCGGGGCGGGGAAAGGTTCATAGTATTTCATGATTTGTAAATCTTGTGTTTGTGCTGAAAACTCATTGATTACTTCACCAGGGCATGTCGGAATGGAAGATTTACATTTATATCTTAAGAAAGATGAAGAAGAATATAGAATTTCCTGAATGCTTTTCGCAGATACTTTGTGGCACATTTTATAAACTTTATAAAATAAAACAACTTTATTTTTAACCACTTTTTTATTGGTGCATTTTTTCTACAACCGGTTTCGACAAGAACCTTGTCATCATCAGGGTTTAACATGTACATGTTAAACCCTGATGATGAAACCAGTTGGATAAAAAATGTACCATTGAAAAATGGGTAAAAAACAAAGTTGTTTTATTTTATAAAGATTATAGAAGTCTGGGCATTTACAGGGTAATTTTTTTTAGGTCATCTCTCTTTCTACTTAGCACGAACTGTGGACCCAGTTCCGGATTGTTCTGTGCTCCTGGTTGACCGGGCTTCCCACAGGCACAAACAGGACAACAAGTTGAGAGAGGACATGTTGGTGAAGGTTGATAGAGTCAGAGCCGATATATCAGACCTTCAACTATCAAAAGTGGACTGCGTTAGCAAGTCAAAGTCACTTGTCGCGGTGTCCAAACATCTGTGCGGTGTTGCTACTGGTGAGAAAAAATTATACTCTCAAAATTTGAATGTTTAAAGCATTTACTTTGTGGTTACATCTATTGCCTTTTGTTGTTGTTTCTTTTACAATATGAAAGAAGATGGAAGTCTGAGCATCCCAGGGCTTACGACTTGGCATTTAGCCTTAGCCATATCCTAACAATAACCTTAACCATACCCAGTTTTATTGGAATCAAAGATACTCGATGTTATTGTAATTTCACCTAAACTATACCTAGTACACCTCCGCCTCCGTAGTGTAATGGTCAGCACGCTCGGCTACCGTTCTGGAGGTCCCGGGTTCGATTCCCAAGGGGGGTAAAATAAATATAAGTGATTTTTTCACTGTCATATTTATTCAATATTACCCTGGACTGGTACCTGAAGTGGAAGGCTGATCACTTTTCCTTTATATGTAAACGATCAAGATAACACTGCGTTTATATGACGCAGTGCCCTATGCACCATTGGGGTGCGGATAATGCGTTTTATTATTATTTATTATTATACCCAGTACATATTATCGTAATTTAACTCTTACTTTACCCAGTTTTATTGTTATTTACCCATAACTATCTCTAGTATCATTGTAATTTAACCTTAGTTTTACCCATTATTAATGTAATTTAACCTTAACGGTACCCAGTATTAATGTAATTTAACCTTTCAGATCTCGCTCTCAATTGTATTACAAACCCTGATGTTATGGAGAAGACAGCTGGACTTGTGATGGCAACATGTTGTCATCATCGGTGTGTCTGGGGAACCTATGTTGGCAGGTCATTTTTAGAGGTTGGTATGCATTTATGATACACTTTTTTTAAGAGTGTTATCAGATATAAAAATAAATATTCTATATATAAAGAAATGTTATTCCACAAAATTAATGCCAAATCAATTAAAAACATAGTTTTAAGCTTCATACAACATTATTTTATTATATGTATTATTGAACCATATCTGTTCCCTATGTGGTGCATATGGAGTTCGCAAACTGTCTCCAGGCTTTTCTGTCGGCTGCCAGCTCCCTTGCATCCTCCCAAGTCAGGTCCGGGTCCCGAAGTTCTGACGAGAACTGCCGACAAATTGTCAGCAATGGTCGTCCTGGGCGGCGCAAACCTGATGCCTTGTAAAAGAGGCAAGCTTGATTAAAGCCCTCGGGAGGCATGCAGAGTACATGGCCACGCCAGACAGCCTTCAACTATTAAATGCGGACCCTACGAGTCCTAATCGCACCCCTAGTTCCTTTTAAAGACTGCCATTTTCAGTTACGTACGCTCTTTAGTACCTACATGAAACTCTCGACTCTTTTGATGGGCTGGCAACTCAATGTCAAGGTTGCTTGGCATCTAGGTACAACATACCGTTATGTTAATTAATATGTTCATTTTGTGTTATTGTTTCAGCAAAATAACATAACACAGTCACAGTTTGACGTTATATGCGGTTTGGTGTCATGGGCAACGTGTGGCTCTGGGCTTAGCAGAGAGCGGAGAGCTCAAATAACCAAATCAAACGCCAAACAAGCGAAGAAAGCTAAATATGACAATGTGTCTAATGAAGCATCAACCAAAGTAGAGAATGAAAAATCCCCTATCGAAGATGAATTGATTGATAATGATTCCATTACTGATGAAAGTGATTCTGACTCCTCAAATGATTCCAGTGATGATGTTAAAAAGATCACCAATGATTTGCAGTCTAATAAACGTAGTATTTCCATCACTAAACATTTAGGCTTGACAGTGAGTCAACGAGAAGAAATCGGATTCAAAGCCAAGGCCATTCTGGATTGGGGCCGTTTACTTTTCTTACGAAGAAAAGGTTTCGATACTAATCTTTGGTTTTATGTAGATAAATCCCTTTCACCCGAAAACGTTTGTATTGTCGCTGTTAAATATAATTCGTCTTTGACGTAAATGTATTTATTTCATGGTTTTGTAAAACAAACTAACTAATCATCATGTCGAAGAAAAGGTTTCGATACTAATCTTTGGTTTTACGTAGATAAATCCCTTTCACCCGAAAACGTTTGTATTGTCGCTGTTAAATATAGTTCGTCTTTGACGTAAATATATTTATTTCATGGTTTTGTAAAACAAACTAACTAATCATCATGTCGCCTTTGTCCGCCTCCGTAGTGTAATGGTCAGCACGCTCGGCTACCGTTCTGGAGGTCCCGGGTTCGATTCCCAGGGGGGGTCAAATAAATAGTTGTGATTTTTTCACTGTAATATTTATTTAATATTACCTTGGACTGGTACCTGAAGCGGAGGGCTGATCACCTTTCCTTCATGTGAAAACGATCAAGATAACACTGCGTTATATGACGCAGTGCCCTATGCACCATTTGGGTGTGGATAAGGGTTTTAAAAAAAATAAAATCATCATGTCGAAGAAAAAGTTACGATACTAATCTTTGGTTTTACGTAGATAAATCGCTTTCACCTGAAAACGTTTGTATTGTCGCTGTTAAATATAGTTCACCTTTGACGTAAATATATCGATATCATTATTTTTATGTAAAACTCACTAACTAATCATGTTGCTTTTCTGCAGCATACTTTCATATCTTCATACTTTGCGTGGTCAGGTTAGGAGTCGGAATAATCGGCGGGTATGTATGAGGAGATGTATGAACATGAAAGAGGCGAAGATTGTCTGCAAAGACAGATAGGTGTGGCATTCTATTCTCTTTGTCTCAGTGGTGTGCACAGAGAATTAATTAGGGTAGGTAGCAAGGTAAGCTAGGTACTACTTACTGGAATAGGCAGTAGAGGTAGGTACATAGTAAGGTAAGCTGGTACTACTTAGCTTAGATAGGGTAGGTACTGTTTTCGTTTTTATATGTCACGCGGGTAAGTTAGGATAGGCACTGCTTTTCTGCCTATATGTAAGGTACGCCTCTGCTCTGCCTATGTAAGGTATGCCTCTGCTCTGCCCTGTGGTGAAGCAGCGTGATGGTTAGTAATGATACTTTTGTTGATAAAATATGACAGTCTTGATTTTGCTTTGCAGTGCCGATGTCTGTCATTGAGGAAATTTGAAATGGATAGTAAAAAAGAAAGATTTTGCTCGTACAGTACATTTAATATTTATTTCACACAGAAATAATATTCAGCATTTATCGACAAATAATTGTACATTCCTTGATACAATAATATTTGGTTATACTATATATTAATCACTAATGCAATAAGAACATAGAAATTTTCAAAGCTTAAGAAAAAATAATTCGATAAAAACATAAATTAACTCTCTCAACAGCTTAAACGAAGTTAACAACGGATGTTGATTGGCTGGGCTTCATTTAAACAGTCAATAATATTAATTTTGTTGTGAAATAAAATAAAGATTTAAATACAGATTAAGATTGACATATAAAACATATTATATCTGAATTAGGACAATGCTAGAAGTGCCTTTTTAGACCTTACTTGAAAATGTTATGTGGTGCAGACAGCTTTTGTAAAATGTATTTTAAAAGTTGATTTCATTAATATTATTGATGAAAAACAAACAGTTGTATTTATTGCTAGTCTTCTATGTATAGTTGCATTTATTTTGGGCCCGGACGAGAGCCAAGAGTTTCTTTACAGGACCTGGGAATGTGGCGGGAGTTTTCAAAGACCTCTATATACAGTTTGGCAAAAAGACCTCCCACATTTAGAGAAAACGTTGTGTGAGTTATCATGGATGATACGTCAGTGCAGGGGATGTTGTTCAGTGGCATTATACGTGACATTTTTAAAGGGTGCAATAGTGTGGCAAGGAGAGCGTTGTGCGTTCGCTGTGGAGGATTATATTCATAACGATGGTTCTGTGATCGCAATTGATTAAAAACTACTCAAGTTTGTGTGTCAAACTTTAGAACAACAGGTTCTAGACTGAACTGCGCTGCACTGCCTAGCTGACCTCACCATAACAAAGCCAGAAAATGTGGCGGGTGTAGGAGCATCCATCCAGTAATCTTGAATGCATTCAGCCCTTAAACAGGTACTTCCCCTGGGATTGTCTAATAGGAGCGTAAGAAAAATCTTGCACAGAGATCTTCACATACCCAGAATAATGGCTACCCAAGAGACAGCAACTAACTGAGATAGCTTACGAAATTCACAGAGCTGTGTGTGCCGATATTCTTCATTTTGTTAGAGGTATTTTTGCCAGATTATCTATATTAAGGTTCGATTGCACGTTTTATGTGCTCACAACTCCAACAACATAAGCTTTGGCATTTATATAAATGCTGAAATGGTTTGTGCTTTGTGAACACTGCCGTGGTATCACCACTATTCCAACATCGTACAGAGCTGGGGTTACAACCATTGAAAGCATTTTACCATACTCATTAATTGAACAGGTGAGTTTTAGATCAAATTTTGCTAAATTTTGTACAATTTCGATAAAACTACAAATATTTTTGTAGGGCTAGCAACTCTGCTTTATTAAATTACTAAATATCGAGGACCATTACAGACTGAATGCAAATTTACATCATTCAAATTTTCTACTGAGATGTTTACAATTTAAAAATATCCAAAGTTGATTTGATATTTATGACAGGCACTTCTAACTTTTAAACCACAGAGATAATGTTTTTTGTTTCTCAGAATCTATATAATAAATTTAGTAAACAGGATTATAATTATCATTTTAGTGGCAACATTACTTAGTTTTTACTTAGTTACATTGGATAATCAAAAATACTGCCAGATATTAGTTAGGTAAAGAAAACAAAATCTGTCTACTTCAAGGTGATGATAGTCTGTCATACGTTTTGAAAGACAACTGGCAGAAAAAAAGTACCTAATAAATATTTTTTTAACATGTTAATTACTTATGAGTGTAATTTATAATATGAGATCTTAAAATATATGAATATATTATTTACAAATTATATTTCTTCTTTTCATAACATTCGCAAAGTATATTATTTAGACAAATGAAATAAAAAGTTTCTAATATATTTTTGATCAATTGAATAGCATCTGTAATCAAAGTGTTGCATAGGGCTGGTAAATATATATTTATACAAGTTTTATTCAATACAGTGTTTATTCTTCTTGTCTGTCCAGAAACGGTCCTTGTGAGTCTGTAATAAAAATATCAACTATTAATTGGTGAGGTTTTGAACTCAAGGAGATGAATTTTTGAGTCTGACAGGAGTAATTAGCAAGTATTATGCTATTCTAACAGGAGTAATCAGTTGGTATTACAACAGGAGCAATCAGTAAGTATAGGCCGAGTCTAGCAGGAGTAATCATCAATAGTTATGCGAATCTAACAAGAGTTATTAGTTAGTACATATTACACATGTCTAACAGGAGTAATCTGCAAGGATTTTTCAATTTCAACATAAGTAATCAGTTAATTATACAAGTCTAACGGGAGTTATCAGCAATTGTTAGTATTATTCAAGTCTAATGTGAGTAATATCGTTGTGCCCTACGTAAAGTGCTCTAACTACATTTTTGTCAATTTTGAGATATTTGGTATATGTTATCAACTGACCGTTATCTACAAATAAAAACAAACAAAAAAAAAATTATAAAATATATTACACCTAGTTTTCAGGCGTATAAGACACTATCTACATGGAATTTTCGAAATGAACTGAACTCCTAAAACGCTAACTACTTAATTTTGACAAAACATAAAGTTTTAAAACGATTTAACACTTTATTTTATAGTGTTTTTGAATGAATAATACTAGTTCAGAATTTTAGATAAAACCGTTACTTCATAAAAAAGAATACGTTGAAAAAATCTTCTAAGCTCTCTCCTATAAAGTAACGGATTTGCAGATAGAGTACTTTACGTAGAGGCCGTCGATATTACACATGTCTAACACTTAATTAGTAAGCATTATTCAATTTTAACAGGAGTCGGAAGTCTAACTGGAATAATCAGGAAGTATTATCTGAGTCTAACAGGAGTTATCAAAGTGTATAACATAAGTCTAACGGGAGAAATCAATATGTGTTATCTTTACCATCCATTGTGTCCATGCTCCTCTTGCCCCATAGTCCTTTTAGATTATTCCAGCCTGGCTCTCGCTTATCTGTTGATCCTGTTGAACATACACATCCTGAGTTAATTCATCCTATTTTTCCACTGCGTCATTCCACATTGAGGTTGATCATCGTTACTTTACCAAAGAAAACTATTATGGTTCTTCATTATCCTCAATGCAGCCAGGATTCGAACCTATGACATCATACACAGTCGCTTTGCATGGAACCACAACATTAAATGTACTATTTCAAACGTTTATAAATGCCATACGGTTTTACTATTTTTTTGATCAATTGATAAATTGCAGAAATTGTACATTAGGCAATGCAATATTTCAAAGCAATGTGGTGTTGAATTTTAATTCTACAAAGGCAAGATGATCAGTTCTTTTTTTCAGTTATTAATTCATCCTGGATGAACATCGTTTAATAAATATTATTGTTGTCACAATTAAGATGAAGTCTATTATTTCTATACAAAAGAAGATTTTATCTTCTTAAGTCTGAGTATTCTATATATGAGTATTCTTTAGTCTGAGTATTCTTCTTTAGTCTGAGTATTCTATTGGTTTACAACCTGGCAGTTGGCTGGCTTAAGTGATCACTTAACACACTTGTGTCATGTTAACATTCTGTCCATTATTGAACCTCTATATTGCATTAAATCTTGGAACCTGTATAAATGCAATGAGTCTTAGATCCTTCCGAATACCAATAAGGTCTTCTTATAAATTTAAGGATCTGTTTGTTTCGTTATCCCTCTCTTGTGATATGGACTGCCAGCTGTCACGCCATCACTTTGGAGGTCTTCCAGGTGGTCTTCTTCTGTCTAGGTTTTCTTGAAGAGCAATTTAAGCTCTATTTTCTTGCATTTCAAGGAATTCCAGAATCATCTTCGTTGTCTTCCCCATCTGACTATATCCTCCATACAACATATTACTTAATTTCACTTTAAAAAAAATCATATTTGATTATATTCTTTATTCGCAACCAATGATGCATAGGGATAACTGCATCACTGCATCATCACTGCATCGTATCGACGTAGAGTTATCTTTGTCATGGGGATCAAACCCGGCACCTCCAGCAGGGTAGCCAAACGCGCTTATCACTACACTACGGAGGCGGACTGCTAATTTTACTTTTTACTGTACTCAATATTCGCAATTACATATGATTACATATTATACTATGTACTTACTAGATCTTAATATATGCACATGCTTTTGCTTGCATTTTACAAGCAACAAAGTTTACCATCCGCTGTCGAAATGCAAACATCCCTGTAGGAGTTTTATGGGACAATTGGTATTACATTCAATAGATGTTACATACATCTTTTTTTTATGAAGGAAGATGGAAGTTTGAGCATCTTAGAGCTTACGACCTGGCATTTGGCTGGCTTAAGTGATCAATTAATACACTTGTGTGACTTTCACCATTCTGCTCATTGTTAAATATCCAAAAAATTATCAAAAGAACATCCAATATCAAAAAATGAATGCAATATCATTCATTTTTTAAACTTGTACATGTACAATAGGCTTGGACTCTGTTCCCATGTGAGAATAACTCAAGTGGTAAAAAACGAAGTGTTTTCTTTAATCATTGAGTATAACTCAATCGATTTGGCAGTATGAGTTATTAGTTGGGAAATGAGTGAAGTACGTATATGTATAATGTAAAGTATACTATAACGAGTGGAGTATATGTAAATTATAAACACTTAAAAGTGGTATTACACAATGTGAACGGTGAACGATAAGGAGGGTGTTGTTTTAACCTGTCTGGGAGTGAGTTTTTGCGGACAAAACTGTATCTGGGGAGTGAGTTTTAGATCTGGGGAGGATAGTTGATGCTATAAGAAACATACTTTCTTTAATATTTTTTTTAATTTACACCAGTAAATATGATTTGATTTGTGATTATATTGTTTGAATACAATCACAGATGGCAGTACAAGTGCTATTTTATGCATATGGTCGTACATGGCAGGCGTCGTGGCGTAGTTGAGTAAACGCTCGACTGCGAAACTGGCGTCGCGGGTATGATTCCCGCCAATCGCAAAATGAATTCAAGAAAGATTTATTTTCAATTGGTCTGGGTGTTTGTAATGTATGTATTTTTCACATTAACCTTCCACGTTATCCTTACTATCCTACCTGCAGATAAGCATCTAAAATAGAGGATTCTCAGGTTATTCCTTTTTTAAAAAAAGTACGGATCGTACATGTACGACCATACTACTTTGAGGGAAATTTGGTATGGCCGTACTCCTGGATAGGTTAATAATATTGCTCATTAGTTAGTTTTTAGTTATCTCATAAACGTTTGAGCGATTTGCAACATTTCAGTGGTCTGCCTCCATATTATCCCGCACTGTGACCAAAAAGGTTGCACGGGATAAAAAACACAATTTAAATAAATCATGAAGTAAAAAAAATGTTTATTTTATTTGAATAAATAAGGATGCTTTAAATATTGGGTAACCGAACTGGGTTCCATGCATTCGGTGAACATTCTGTAATTCTACATTCATTATACTTGTACAAGCAAGCGGGTTCTGCATCATTCAACTGATTTAAACAGGCTGAACATACCGAGCTTACCTCTGAAGTTCCCCTTGTACCCGGACCGCTTGCCCCAGGTTCCGTGGAGAGAACTCCAGCTTCTCTTTTCAGCGTCTTGGTCGGCATCGGCGTCATACATCCTCTCTGCGTTGTTGTTCAGTACCTTTGTAATTATTCATACATCTTATTTACCAAAACATACGCCAGCTAATCTGATTTATAATTATATGTTTTTACTGGCCAGAAAGCGACAAGGCCTAAAGCGCCAATTTCAGCATTTAATAGCGAAGAAATTTGCCTTAAGCTTTAATTTTTACGTAGAAAATTATGTATACATATAAATATTTAAAATATTTTTAGTTATTATTTTTTAAATTATTGAAAAATGAATGGATCCAATGTTGATAAAAATAGTTTTTATAAAAAAAAACAAATCTATGAATTTAATAATTTCATTACAGAAAAATGTTTTTTTTTCCAAAGGTTTAAAAAAATGTGGTTTGTAATAAAGGATTTTATTTGCGAATTGTGAATTTTTTAAATCTTAAATCTGAAACCGGGTCTATTTATTAAGTACTCCATTTTAAAATAAATAATTATTATTTTAAAATTAATATCCTTTTCTAAATACGCATTTACTAATGAGAATAATCATGATTTTTAATAAATGTACAAAACAAAATGTATATGAATCAAATATACATGAATTAAATGGTTGATTTTCTTACATATGGTGTTCCAAAAGGGACGTTTCTATGCCTCTTGAAATATGTTTTATTATGTATTATTCAAACGATTTAAAAAAAAAGTGATTTTTAGCAATCTTAGCAATAAAAAAAATCATATTTGCTACTTAATAGACGAACTACAGAGCAACCAATATCATTGTTAGCTTTTCTAAGTAAATGTCACTATCAACTAACTGACTAATATCTCTCTAGTTGAGATGTAGGGTGGACGAATTTCCAACGTTAATTTGATTAAAAATATTACTAAATACAACATTTTGAGTGTGTCCAAATACTTGTTCACAAAATTTGGATTATCTCCAATTACAGGAGTTATTTTCTTATTATTTTTTGACATCTCATCAAAGATGAAGAAGAATATGGAAGTCTGGGCATTTACGGGGCTGACGACCGTCATAGGCTGGTTTAAGTGATCACTTTACACACGTGTAACATTTGAATTTGAGTAGTGTGGTTGTCAATAATGGGTAGAATTGGTGAATGTTACACGTGTGTAAAGTGATCACTTAAACCAGCCTATGACGGTCGTCAGCCCCGTAAATGCCCAGACTTCCATATTCTTCTTCCTCTTTGATGAGATGTCAAAAAATAATATTACTAAATATCTACACGAATAAAAGGATTATCTAGAACATTTTCCACTATCTGATACCATACATGACATCTCCATCTAACAAGATTTTGCAAGACCAATGGCGTTTTGCCTACCGCTCCATGGTTTATTTAGTATGAAATGTTGTGTTGAATGATGTGTCGTATGGCATTGAATTCTGGTCTATTGTAAAATATATTACAATAATAGAAACAGGGCCCTTATGAAGTTATCCCGACACTGTAGCGCAAGTGGTATGTTTGCTTCAGCATATATACTACTCTAATTGACACCTTATTTGTTTTTGGTGTTTTGGTGTGTTTTTGGCACCATCTCTATTTGAGTAGAGTAAGTTTAAAAAAATATTTGGCAAATGGTTAAATTAGATGTTTTCAGAAGATCTAGCAATATTTGTTGAAATAGAGATGTCTAAACAGCACAGTAAGTAGACGATATCATAAGCGTTTCTCTGCCTTTTTAAAAATATGATGCACCTAAGATATACCGGCATTTCAAGATTCCTTCAGGGCTGCTTTTAGTAATGTCGGGGTCAAATAAATGTTTTCTACTTTACAAACTATAAAGCTTACTATGTTAAGGGGTTTTCTATCGAGCAGGTGCGTAGTTTGGGAAGAAGAATGACCTATCTCATCAAGTGATATGCTGGCGTTTCAAGTTTCTTCAGGGTTGCAATCAGCTATGTTTGGCTTGAACAACTGTTTTCTACATTACAAACTATAAAGCTTACTATGTTATGGGGATTTCTATCTAGCAGGTACTAGGAAAGAAGAATGACCCATCTCATCAAATGATATGCCGGCGTTTCAAGTTTCCTTCAGGGTTGCAATCAGCGATGTTTGGCTTGAACAACTGTTTTCTACATTACAAACTATAAAGTTTACTATGTTATGGGGATTTCTATCTAGCAGGTACTAGGGAAGTATAATAACCTGTCTCATCGGAGCGTAGGCGTCGAGGGGTCCTGCTTCCATGTAGTCCTGGTCAATGGGAGAAGGGCTGGCGGACAGGAGTTCCAAGAGATCGGCAGCAGCGGAGTCCCTCTTGCCCCATCCTCCGTGCAGATTGTTCCAGGCGCGCTTACCCCATCCTCCCTGGATTCATAATTAAATCTTTTATTTTATACCATACCCTTTTTTTTGAACCTCTGAATGTTTTTTAATAGTTTTATAACATAAACGTGGAATTGTTTAATTGGCTTTTTTTTAACGTAAGTATTTTGGTAAATGTAATATAATGTTTATTATCACCCATTTTTTTATTTTGTCCGCCTCCGTAGTGTAATGGTCAGCACGGTCGGCTACCGTTCTGGAGGTCTCGGGTTCGATTCCCAAGGGGGGTAAAATAAATATAAGTGATTTTTTCACCGTAATATTTATTCAATATTACCATGGACTGGTACCTGAAGCGGAGGGCTGATCACCTTTCCTTCATGTGTAAACGATCAAGATAACACTGCGTTTATACGACACAGTGCCCTATGCACCATTGGGGTGCGGATAAGGGTTTTATTATTATTATATTAACTATTGTTTATTACATAATTTTTTTTTATATGTAAAGCTGTACAATTCCCGAACAAATATAATAAAAATAGAAAATAATTCAACAAAAGATTGTTTGGTAAAATAAAGATAAACAAATTTTGATTTGAAGAGAGAATAAGCGTTTACTGTGGTCACCCAAATGTAGGATTTTCAGAGGTTAAAGATATTTAAAGTAGAGATTTTTTTAGTCTTTTAAGAAAGATGGAGATATTTTAATGAATACTGTTTATTGTGGTGCCACAAATGTAGATTTTTGAGAGGTTTATAGATATTTAAAAAAGATATATGGAGTTTTTCTTGTGAATAGTGTTCATTGTGATTCCCATAATGTAAGATTTTGAAATATTTATAATTATTTCAAGTAAAGATTTTTTATTAAAATACTGTTTATTGCGATTGCAGTTTGCTTCTCCATGAATAAATAAATAAAATTAAGGATATCTCCACTACCTAATGTTAATTTCGGCATGTAACCGATACCCTATTCAAAACGAAGCGGTTCCAGTCATAATAAAGTGAGTTTTATTTTTACCACACTCAAAACATTAAGACAAAGGGAACGTACGTGCAGGTTGTTCCAGGCGCGCTTGCCCCATGCGGCATTCATGTCTTGCCACCCGCGCTTGCCCCACCCCCCGTGCAAGCTGTTCCAGGCGCGCTTGCCCCATGCGGAGTTCATGTCCTGCCAGCCGCGCTTGCCCCATCCGCCGTGCAAGTTGCTCCAGGCTCGCTTGTCCTCGTCCAGCTCGGAGCTCATCGGGTCCATAGGCTGGAAGACGGTTGATATTGGTTAAAAAGAGTTCAGAGCTCATTGGATCCAAAGGCTAGATTATGGTTGATATTGGTTGAAAATGGTTCAGAGCTCATTAGGTCCATGGGGCAAAAATGGTTTATATTGGTTGAAAATGGTTCAAAGGACATTAGATCCAAGTGCCGGAAAATAGTTTATACTGGTTGGAAATGGTTCAGAGCTCTTTAGATTCATGGGGAAAATGGTTTATATTGGTTGAAAATGGTTCAAAGGACATTAGATCCAAAGGCCGGAAAATAGTTTATACTGGTTGGAAATGGTTCAGAGCTCATTAGGTCCATGGGGCAAAAATGGTTTATATTGGTTGAGAACGATTGAGAGCTAGCTCATTGGATCCAAAAGCTGGAAATGTGTGATTTTGAATGCAGTTCAGAGCTTGATGGATGCATAGGCTAGAAACGGTTAATATTGGTTGAAAATAGTTTAGAGCTCATTGGATCTATAGGCTGGAAAACGGTTGATCGTTGAAAATGGTCTAGAGCTTCTAGAATCCACGGGCAACAAAGGTTAAAAAAATGATTCAGAGCTCATTGGATCTATAGGTTAAAAAATGGTTGAAAATGGTTCAGAGCTCATTGGATCTATAGGTTAAAAAATGGTTGAAAATAGTTCAGAGCTCATTGGATTTATAGGTTAAAAAATGGTTGAAAATGGTTCAGAGCTCATTGGATCCATAATTTAAAAAATTGTTGCTGTTGATTGAAAACAGTGCAGAACTCATTGGATACATAGGTTGGAAAACGGTTGATATTGGTTAAAAACAGTTCAGAACACATTAATTCCATAGGTTGCAAAATAGTTGGTATTAGTTGGAAATGGTTAAGAGCTCATTGGATCAATGGAAATGTACTGTAAATGGACTGGAAAATATTTAACATTTGTTGAAAACAGTTGATATTGGTTAAAAAATGGTTTAGAGCATATTGGATCTATAGGTTGCAAAATTATTAATGTTGGTTGAAAATGGTTCAGAGTTCATTGGATGCATGGGCTGATAAATCGTCGATATTCGTTGAAAATTCATTATGATAAATCGTTGATATTCGTTATGATTTCCCATAAATATTTCAAAGATATGGGAATTCGAGTAACAAATTCCAAGAATTTGGTAATTTTTGATGTTAATCTGCGGTTTGTAATGAAACCAACTTACAAATTAACTGGTTGGATGCGGTCAGAAAGGAAAACGTTTTAACGTAAAGCTACTTTAAGACCTACTCCAAAATTCAAATTAAAACTTAATTGACGTTAATAATATTTTAATGACGCCACAAAAAAGCTACTTCAAAAGTTTGATCTAAAACGTTATCATTAAGAGTCTAAAAATAACATTTTAACTTATTACGTTATTCTGAGAGAATTTAAGTATTTCACGATGTTAACTCGTAAGCTGCGGATCGTATCTATTGTCGTTTTTTATAGAAGTACCGTTGACTGCGGATCGTATGCATAGTCGTTTTTCAACTTTACGTACTTATATGGATAATTTTAACCTATGGATAATTTTTTGCACTAAAATTTGGTTCGAGGCATGGATGAATTAGTTCTGTTTGATTTATTGTCATAAAATATCAAAATTATTTTTATTTAGTATCAACTTTATCGTGAATACTTCCGGTCGGCTCGTGCTCCGCAGATACGACAGCCGCGTCTTCTATACAGCCGCCATACTTTAGGCCGCGAGTCCGTAAATGTTAAAATTTTTGTGTAAATACAAAATAAAAACATAATAAGTAAAGTGCATTGTGTACTGTGAACATCTATGATGGATATCCGAAAGTTTCACTACAAAAAATAGGCAAAAATATGCTTTTTTGTCAAAAATATTGTCATGTAAAATAATCCAGCACAGGACGGAAAGTTTGACACTCGAAATCGAGCAGCATAGAGGTTAAAATAATAATAACGCCTAATTTATATGTTTTGGATATGTGGAACAAATAAGTGAGGAAAGAATATAAAAAAATAGATTTGAGAATTAATGAAGTTGGGAATGGTAGAGAAGATCCACTAAATCCTGCAAATAGCCCAATACTTCATAGTGATTTATTATAATAATATAAATAATTTTGTATAATTTATATAGCGCCATTTTCGTATAACCAATGGCGCTACCTCGACTCAGCCGATTACCTTAAATCAAAACGCCTTTTCAATTAGGCGGACATAGTTTTAATCTCGGGCCAGAGTATAATTAAAATATAACAAAGTTTAGATAAACAATTTGAGAAATAGCGCCCGTAATAGTTAAGTTTTCCAATAAAACTCCCCCTTGCGCTGGAAGGGCCCGAGCACTGATTGACTGCGCTAATTTAACTTTATTTCCTCCCCTAAAAGTTTGCAAAAGAAAATAATTAACAATAAAAAAGGTAAAATGCCATTGGTTTTGTACAGATTTCTTTACGTAAACCATCTTTATTTACCTTTTTGCTGTCGTTTACTTAATTAATTTTGAGGGTACGTTTTTCAAGCCCCATTTTTGATGAGGATACTTTGAAATACACGATATTTCAATGATTACCTTCGACTCGGTGCGTTATATTTTTCAATTTAAATTTCAGTTTGTATGTACCAATATTTCCTTAAAGTATTTTAAAGAACGCCACATCAATATGTATTTTTCAAACAATCTTCGCTTCTACCACATTAAGACCCAACATACGATAAATCGCAAATCAATTTTCTTTGAACCCAGGTAACATTTGATGTTTTTAATTGATGTTTTACTTAGTAAATACCACTATTTCTTAAAATCTATTGTGACACGTGTTTCGATGCATTCCGCATCATTTTCAAATACCGTAATGATGCCGAATGCATCAAAACACGTGTCACAGTAGATTTTAAGAAATAGTGGTATTTACTATGTAAAACATTAATTAAAAATGGATAGATTTTACCACAAAGTGACTGCGGAACCAATTAATGAAACATTTGACGTGATTGAATTTGTGTTTAAAATACCGTTTTATTTTGAAAAAATAAGTTCTCCTTCGAAATAAATATATGATGTTGAAAAAAATAGAGTTGTTGAAAGGTAACGAAATTAAGAAAATCGGTAGGTACATATTCTAAAAAAAAGAAAAACTGTAATATATATAGTATTTTTTTTTAAATGCGCGCAGTCCTCACGTGCGGCTTCTTTCGCAGCCGGGTGCTTACTGAACTGGATGTACTTGTAAACAACCGAATACTCCCCCTTAATAAATCTCCTCATACATACCCGCCAAATATTGCAATGGTTATTATTTATTTAGTTTTTTCCCCGTTTAAAACTATTTTTAGTGTTAATTTTTCTAGATATCAGAGACACCATTAAAACTAATGGCGTACACGAAATACTGATGATCATTAATATTAGATTCTCAATACGAAACTAAAAAAAAAACATATCAAAAGTGAATTATTTAAATGTAATGTCGCTTCGATAAGTTCCCACGCGATACAGCAATCAGAATATAACTTTTCAACGTAATGATTCTAGATATATTTTAAATTTCAGAATTACTGGCGATCATTGACAAAAAAACGCTGAAAAACGTATTATTTTTCTAATAAAATATTGTTCAAAAAAAGTTTCATTAGTTTATTTTTATAGTTCGAGGAAAGTAAAATGGATGAAATTATGAAAAGTGTGTTGAGGTGAATTAAAAATGTGAATCAAATGAGTGAAGAAAGAACAGTAAAATTAATTTATGGACGTGAAACATGGAATTAGTAATTATTAAAGTTTAAAAAAAATATGTGGTCATGTGCGTCAAAGCATATGATAGATGTGGTGTGATAATAAGTAAAGAATGCAAGGTTGAGATAAGCATTATCGATAAAATTAAGAAAGGTTTGTGTATTCAGATGGTATGGGCATGCGAATCGATTTTTGATTAATATTTTTTATTTGTATACATTCATTTAAATCAAAATTTTTGCAAATTCAGAACATTTTTTTGCAGAGACCCACCAAGCCACCTTGTGTGTCTTGTCGGTGGAGTTATTTTTTAATACATTTTTTTTATTTTTTTCAACGGTGAGTGAAGAACGAACAGTAAAACAAATTTATCAGGCGAATGTAGGAAATAAAAGCAGAGAAAGGCCCAGAAAAACATGGTATTTCAAATACTTGAGCATGGTCAGGTCAGGATTCGGAACAATCGGCGGGTATGTATAAGGAGATCCACGAATATGGAAGAGGCGAAGATTGTTTGCAAAGACAGACTGATATGGCGTTCTTTGCTTTCTGCCTACCACTACGATTAAAAAAAACACTTCTATAATACCACTTACTGAGTTTTATTTATTACCCTACCAATCTCAATATACACCTGAATATTTTTTTTAAACCCCTATCCGCACCCAATGGTGCATAGGGCACTGCGTCATATAAACGCAGTGTTATCTTGATCGTTTACACATGAAGGAAAGGTGATCAGCCTTCCGCTTCAGGTACCAGTCCAGGGTAATATTGAATAAATATTACAGTGAAAAAATCACTTATATTTATTTTACCCCCCTTGGGAATCGAACCCGGGACCTCCAGAACGGTAGCCGAGCGTGCTGACCATTACACCACGGAGACGGACAATATTTTTTACTATCTTTATAAAATTAATTAACTTTGTTTTCACCACTTTTACCTTTTAGGATTTTTATGGAGTGAGTGGAAGTTTTTGGTGAGAGTATTTTAATGTGTGTAATGTTTTTTATTTAAAATAAACCCTGATGATGACAAGGTATTGTCGACACCGGTAGGTTAAATTGTATTAATAAATAAGTGGTGAAAACAAAGTAAATTAATTGTATAAAGATATTATAAAATGTGCCACAAAGTATCTGCGGAAAACATTCAAGAATTTTTTTTCACTATTCACCTGAATATGAAAACATCTGTAGTTTTCGAAACTAGTCGTGTGTAATGAAATAAAACTCATTAAGTGTTCTATTAAAAAAAATTAACATGTCATCCCACAAAGTTAATGTCGAATCAATAAATAATATTTCAACATATAAGAAGAAGAATATGGAAGTCTGGGCATTTACACACGTGTAACATTGACCAATTCTACCCATGATTGACAACCACAATACTCAAATTCTCGGAACTTCTATATATATGATCCAATTTTCCTATAATTGGAGATAATCCAGATTTGTGAACAAGTATTTGGATCCACTAACAACGTTATAAAAAATATTTAGTAAGTTAGATTAGGTGTTACCTGCGATTGGAGCTGCGCATTCGGGGGGCCCGATATGGGGTCGGCCGCCACCGCAGCCGCCAGGGCTACCACGGCTAGGCCTAGGAGCCCCCATGCCGTCCTTCCGTGTTGGCTAGACTGCTTCATCTGGAATAATGAATGATTTATTAGAGATTGATTGTGAATTAGAGTTGTTTTTTCTGTCCATCACTTATTAGGATTATGATACGTTTTGGTCGAGAAAAAAAAACAACTTTTAAAAGGGTTCCCTAATAGAATGACGATGAAAAATGTTTTAATGATTAAAGAAAACACTTGTTTTTTACCACTTGAGTTTTATTATAGACTACATGTTTCAGAAGTTAAACTTCCATCATTCAGGTCTGTATAATAACTGAATGATGAATGATGGAAGTTTAACTTCTGAAAAATGTAGTCTATAATAAAACTCAAGTGGTAAAAAACAAGTGTTTTCTTTAATCATTGTAACATGTCTTACCACAAAGTTAATGCCGAAACAATAAATATAATAAAAATGTTTGATTTTTTTATTATTTTTTTTTATACATATAATATTCCCGATGAGTGTTTTCTAGGTTGAGTGGGAATTGCCTTGAAACTATTTCGTATCTGTCTGCTGTGCTGGTTAAAGTATTGTCAAAATAAATAAATAAAATATTTGATAAGTGAACATCTATTTATACTCAATAAAAAGACAAAGAAAAGCTCTACGTATAAATTAGGATATGACCATCAATAAAGCTCCCTTATGACGATTAATATTATTGAGCTTAATGAATTATTGCCCATAAACATGACCCAAAAACTGCAGTTTAGTAGTTCGAGGGCTGTTAATAATTTAGTAAGTATGTAATTTTATATTGATATTTTTTTATTAAAATAAAACACTGGTAGACTGTAGAAACACTTGTAAACACAAGTAGACTGAATGCAGTCGAAATGCGATCTCTCAGAAGAATGTGCGACAAAACAATGTATGATAGATGTGCAAATAGTGAAATAAGGAAGGAATGCAAAGTCGAGATAAGTATTATCGATAAAATTAAGAAAGGTGTGTTGAGATGGTTTGGACATGTAGAATAGTTTTGAACAAAATTTTTCATGAACATAGTACTAGAAATAAGGATAAAATAAGACTGCCATTTTTGAAAAAAAACGAAGTAACAAAATTGTTTAATGTATAAGGGTTTAAAATGTATGATGAGATGCCTGAATGTGTAAAGAATGAGAAGAGTCTGAAATAATTATAAAATAAATGTTTTGTTTACTGTAAAAAGATGTAAATATATATAGGATGTAAAAGAAGTGTAAATAATAGTTTGTATTAAATATAATATAAGCTAACTAAAGAAATGAAATACAAAAAATTTAAAAATAAAAAAATAAACGACTGTTACATACTAGAAAAAAATCTGGAAAGACTTTCGGATTGGCGCAATAAAAATAAAATCCATCTAAACTAACAAAAATGCAAAAATTTTCTAGAAAAACAATAAACCATTATTTTTTGTCTTTATTTTATAAAATGGAAAATTACAAAGTTAGTGCTTTAAATATTAAACATAATTTTTTTATTCTCGATTAACGAAGTATACCTAGAATCGGTAAAAGAAATAGAAAATCTAGGTATAACCTTCCACACCTATCTCAGCTTTCCATCACACACTAACAAAATAACTTACAACATTTTGAGTGTGTCCAAATACTTGTTCACAAAATCTTGATTATCTCCAATAACAGGAGTTATTTTCATATTATTTTTTTGACATCTCATCAAAGATGAAGAAGAATATGGAAGTCTGGGCATTTACGGGGCTGACGACCGTCATAAGCTGGTTTAAGTGATCACTTTACACACGTGTAACATTCACCAATTCTACCCATTATTGACAACCACACTACTCAAATACTTGGAAGTTCTATATATATGAACCAATTTAGAAACCTTGTTCTTGAATCAATAGAACTTCACTAGAGACATCTATTGGTGAGATGTAAAGAAGCTTTTTACTAAGCAGAAACTCTTATATTAGTATGTGAGGTCCGAATCCTGGATTATAATCACACACATGAGAAACTCCAGAAAATAACATTTCCATTTTTATTATTAAGTTTATAATTTGACCAGATAATTTATTTACAACATTTTGAGTGTGTCCAAATACTTGTTCACAAAATCTAGATTATCTCCAATTACAGGAGTTATTTTCATATTTTTATTTTTTTATTTTTTTTATTTTTTTAATTAAAAAAAAAAATTAAGAAAAAAATAAATAAAAACAAAATAACTAACAAAATTATGATAATTATTGGTTTCATAAAATTAATTACTAAAGACTTCGATAGTATAATATCTCTTCCTGTATACAACACAACAACTCTCAGCACACTCACACTAACACTCACACTTACACTCCCACTCACACTCCTAGTGACACTCACACTCCTGCATACAACGTTAGTAAGGAGTCAATTGGAATAAAGAATACACTAATAAAAATCATCATATCCGCGAGCAGCGAACGAAAGAGGGAAACAACGTCACAGAAAAGCTCTTGAGCCCTAATTTTACGAAAATGGTGCTTTATATATTATCCAAAATAATTATCATATATTATAATTATTTGTATTTATATTATTTTACATAAACAATGGAGTTTCACCAAGAAATATCAAACAACTACAACACGTCTTATATTCACGAAGTGATATATTTAAGCTGTGACATCCAGATATGCCGAAATATTCATCAGTAATTTATGAATAAATAATATACTTCGGTAATTCAATCATAAGTAAGTCATGATACAACTATCAACATTTGAATGTTAGTTTACGTATGTGACTAAACCAACAGAGCTGCTCACTACGCCAAACTAATGCCGGAGAATGTTCGGATTAGTCGAGTTGTCTGAGAGTAAATTTAATATCATTAATACAATACACGATTATATTAATGCGTATTTATTCAAAGAATTAATCACACATATATGTTGTTAAGTCATCTTGTGTATGATGAGGATGTGAAGATTTACAATACGACTAGAATCTATTTATTTTTCATCAAACACATAATTAGAAATTACAATTTATAATGATGTGTCCTAGCTGGGTTTTATTTAAATTACTTAATTATAAAACTTCATAAAAATAAAACTGTTTATTACATGCATTCAAACCCTTATCCGCACCCCAATGGTGCACAGGGCACTGAATTACATAAACGCAGTGTAATCTTGTTCGTTAACACACGAAGGAAAGGCGATTAGCCCTCCGCTTCAGGTACCATTCCAGGGTAATAATAAAAAATATTAGAGTGAAAAAATCACTTATATTTATTTGACCCCCCTGGGAATCGAACCCGGGACCTCCAGAACGGTAGCCGAGCATGATGACCATGACACTACGGAAGCGGACAATATATATATATATTAGACCACTAATTCAGTTTTATTTCACGATTAGTTTTGAAAACTACACATGTTTTTATCGACGGGTGATCACAAAAAAAAACTAACCAATTTTTTCTATGCAGTTAACACGCTAATTTATCGATGTAATCCCAGTCAAGAGCGGTTTAAAATTTGACTTCAGTGCTTGTTCAGAGTAACAAATCGGGATGAAAAATTACACTGATCTTTTATCTGTATAAATTACAGAAAGCTTTACAAAGAAATTTCATTTACTGAAAGAATTTCACGAAACATTCCGTGAGTAGCGTGTGAAATACTGAAGGTACATAATATGTGTGAATGGAACCATTTACCGTTATTGCTACCTCTTTGTATGAACGCATTGTGTCATGTGGGAGGTACATATTATATTCTAATAAAAGCAGAGGATATGGTATTGAGTCTTTCGAGTTGTATGGAAATATTGAAACTATTGTATTTTGTGAAATGTGAAACGTTTTTTATGCAAATTTTAAAGAAAGGAGGCTTTCAAATTAATTTCTATTGGAATTGAATATACATATATATGTATATATATATTTATAAATTTATAAATTTATAATAATATATATTTATATATATATATATATATATATATATATATATATATATATATATATATATATATATATATATATATATATATATATATATATCTGATACCAATCATGCTTTACGCTCAAAAGTGGTTCACGTTAAATAAGGCGCCTTACCCAACTAACAGTAACAATATAATAACCAGCCTATGACAGATCGAAAGCCCTGTGAAGACACAGACTTTCATATTTTTCTTTATCTATGTTGGGAATACAGAAAAGCTCTAGTATTATATTTTTAATTAAAAATTTACTTTATAAATAACACTGTACCAAATAAATAAAATATAAATTAAAATGGTTAGATATTGCATTTCTTTTCATTATTCTTATTTTTATTTGTTTAATATTTTCAATTTCATTTCATAAAAAAAGTTGTAAAACATATATGGCTGACTAAGTATTGCACCCACCACTTAGACAAGCTGGAATTAAGATTTATTATTATTATTATTATTATTACCACAAAGTGAATGCCGAATCATTCGATCTAATATTCTATTTAAAAAGGCTAAAATTTGTAGGTGTAAAACAGTTTAGCCCCATTAGAAACGCAAGTAGAAGGAAGTTTCGTCCATTACCGGTCACAGGCAGAAACGTGAGAGCTTTTCGTCAAGCCGAAAGCTTTCAGTGTTCCCCTCACTATGGAGTACTATTCCATTTGCACAAGAAGGAGAAAGTATTTTGTACATTTAATATTACGAATAGTTCTGCCACGTGGTTCAAAGTAACTTTATAATATGGTCAAAACTGGTTACAAGAGACCTGGATATAAGAGAAAACTCTAAAAGAGAGCTGGCTAATGTTTCGTTATTTTAACATTATGTATGATAAAGCGTGCATATAAGAGAGACCTTTTTATGAAGAGATTTAGACAACTTTATGTTCAAGTTTGACTGTTTTATTTATTGATTTGACGTTTAATTTGTAGAACTCCATATTTTTGTATTGAAATATTTAAATGAAACATTGATTTGAGTCTACTTAAATGGATTTTTAATTTAATTTTTAAAAACATAAAAACGAAAATTCTAGTGACATTTGTTTCGCCTTGATAGAGGGTTTTCTCAAACTAATGGAACAGTTGAAACTAAAATGAAATAATTGTCACGAGAATTTTTGTTTTTAAAAATATTTTTTGTGGACAGAAATCAGTATTTGAATAAAATATTTAAAATATCGACTGTGTAAATGTTATAATAAATTCACATACCTAAACCATCTCAAAATATCTTTCTTCATTTTATCGATTGCATCATTTCCTTGCATTATTTCCTTTTATCACCATTCAAATATCTGTCATGCAACGTTTTGTGGCACATTCGCCTGAGATGTGTGGTGAGATGGTTTCGGCATGTGAATCAAATGAGCAAAAAAACTGTAAAACAAATGCAATACATCGAATTGAAATTCGACAAAGAAAAATCTTGTTAATACAAAATACAGGCAATCGTTAACGAGAAGTGTTGCCATTGCCAAAATTTAACAAGGAATAGTAATTTACTATGTTATATTATAGATATAAATATTAAACTTAAAATTAAGTTCTAGAAATGAGGGTTTAAACAAAATTATTAAAATAAAGGAGTATATTTAATTATTCTGCCTTAAATTATTCGTCCCGTGTTATTTCTAGGCAGTAGTATTTACAAAACTTTAGAAAGTTATGTTACAAAAATAATAAAATTTAATAAGGAAAAACTTAAAGCAAATGCACATATCTTTTTACTTTTTAAATGTTTAAATAAAATGTCAGATTTATTGTCGACGGTGTATTGCTGTAAGGCTACAACCAATAACGAAAATTACAGGATTTCATAAATTTCTCTGCTTATTTTAAAAAACATTTTACGCAGTAGGTACCTGTCTCAATTGTTGCTGACGCCCGTTGCCAAATGCGTTAATTATGTATTCTACTTTTTTAATCTTTTATCCACACCCAATGGTGCATAGGGCACTGCATCGTTTATAAAAAGTGTTATCATGAACACATGATCAGCCATGCGTTTCAAGTATGGTCATAAGAACTCTAAATACTTCCATATTCTTCTTCATCTATTTATAGGTGTCAAAAAAGTTTAAAAACGTTTATGCATTGAACTGTGCAATGTACATATACATGACTGCGATTTTTTATTGCGGATGATTTGTTTGAGAATTGATGCTGCATTTTATTCTTTATGTATGTCGAGATGTCGAAATAAAAATTTAACTTTTTTTATTTATTATTTTTTTGACATCTCATCAAAGATGAAGAAGAATATGGAAGTCTGGGCATTTACGGGGCTTACGACCGTCATAGGCTGGTTTAAGTGATCGCTTTACACACGTGTAACATTCACCAATTCTACCCATTATTGACAACCACACTACTCAAATTCTTGGAAGTTCTATATATATGAACCAATTTAGAAACCTTGTTCATGAATCACTAGAACTTCACTAGAGACATCTATTGGTGAGATGTAAAGAAGCTTTTTACTAAGCAGAAACTCTTATATTAGTATGTGATTCATGAACAAGGTTTCTAAATTGGTTCATATATATAGAACTTCCAAGAATTTGAGTAGTGTGGTTGTCAATAATGGGTAGAATTGGTGAATGTTACACGTGTGTAAAGTGATCACTTAAACCAGCCTATGACGGTCGTAAGCCCCGTAAATGCCCAGACTTCCATATTCTTCTTCATCTTTGATGAGATGTCAAAAAATAATATGAATATAACTCCTGTAATTGGAGATAATCCAGATTTTGTGAACAAGTATTTGGACACACTCAAAATGTTGCTAATTGCTTATTGCATTTTAGATTAGATTACTATTTTTATTTGCACCTTGGGATTAAACGTGAATGAGTCAAGTTGTAGTTGTAATATTAAGGTCCACCAGGAATAATTACAAAATTAAACGTAAATCCCATTTTCTTGATTGTGTAATCCATTTATACCAAGCGCCTGCTCTAAAGAGGTCATTTCCAAGTTAAAAATAATTGAATTCGAGATGAAAATTCAGTAAGTACGTTTGACTGTAATACCGTGTTAGGCTAGGTAACACCTGTCCCTTATTTTTTAATCCATAGGGCCTATTTTCACAGCAAATACAGTAACCCGTGCTGATTTGTACCGGAACATTTTCAAACGAGCGATTGTCACTGACTCACTTTGTCGTTATTCAAATGCAATTAGTTTCGATGTTATTTTGCCATATAAGGGGCACCCTAATATGTATATGTAAATAAATATATATCACTGCATCATATAAACGCAGTGTTATCTTGATCATTAACATATGGTGGAAAGGTGATCAGCCATCCGCTTCAGGTACCAGTCCAGGGTAATATGGAATAAGTATTAGAGTGAAAAAATCACTTCTATTTATTTGACTCCCCTGGGAATCGAACCCGGGACCTCCAGAACGGTAGCCGAGTGTGCTGACCATTACACTACACTACACTATATAAATATATATATATATATATATATATATATATATATATATATATATATATATATATATATATATATATATATATATATATATATATATATATATATATATATATATATATATATATATATATATATATATATATATATATATATATATATATATATATATATATATATATAAACACATATATATATATATATATATATATATATATATATATATATATATATATATATATATATATATATATATATATATATATATATATATATATATATATATATATATTGATAATGAAAATGGAACATTTATTAAATTCATGGCCAAATAAGAGACCCCTTACGCTAATACATTTCATAATCACCGTATTTCTGAGTATGTCCATTTTTTTTCGCAAATTCTGGATTCGCTTCACTCATTTATCCCAGTTAAAATATTGTATCTTTTTGTTTTTTTTTTTAAATATTGAAATCAATAATGAGAAAAAAAAAACTTTTAAAAATAAATATGATTGGATTTACCTTAGAATTCTTGAATTTGCCGTGGCATAATCTTATTCTACAATTGATTTTATACAATGCATGCACTTCATGTTACATTAAGCCTATAGCACGGGTAGGTGGGCACTTAATAGATAAATCATTAAAATTATTCCAGCAATTAGTTCCCCGCACACGAGCGAGTTTAGTGAGTTTAGGTCGCGTTTGTTTCTGACATGATATGATCGAAATGCCGTTCTGTCGGTACTTGAGTGGGATCGGACTGACGCCGACGGCTTGATGCGTCAGCTGTTCGCGACGTCATATCTAGCAGGCTTCTGATAGAGATAGACCAATCTACGTATATTATTTTACCATACAACCTTATAACGTAATATTGTCAAGCTTGATAAGCTCTGAGTATTTGGCAGTGGCGAATCGTAAATTGTCAGATTGGGAAGCTATAGATGCAAGTATTATACTCGTATAAGTGTATAAAAGCGCCATCTTTGATGACTTTCAGAAAACGCCTGAAATATTCATGAAATCAATCATCAAATTAAACCCTTATCCGCACCCTGATGGTGCATAGGGCACTGCATTATATAAACGCAGTGTTATGTTGATCGTTAACACACGTAAGAAAGGTGATCGACCCTCCGCTTCAGGTACCAGTCCAGGGTAATATTGAATAAATATTAGATTGAAAAAATTACTTAAATTTATTTGAACCCCCCTCCAGGGACCTCCGGGATATTACTATCTATTTGTTATTAGATTTAAGTTTTGCATTGATATTTCTTCGTAGAACTGATTTGTATAGAATAAAATAACAACCATGTAGTTTTTTTCTACTTGAATTTCTAATTATTTCCTCTTCTTCGTCTTCTTCATCTAGGAAGCAAATTATGAAGGGATGGAAAAGTAGATAAATAATATATTGAGAGAAGAGTGAATGCAGTAAATATAATAAGTTATTTTGAGAAATTAAAAGACTTTGTTTTTTGATCCACTCACATTTTTATTAACAACCAACTAGTTTCGGTAACAACCTGTTGTCCTCTTCAGGGTTTAATTTGGATAAAAAAAGTATTTTTATTTCTCAAAATAAAATATCAAAATGATCTACAAAGTTAATGCTTTCAATATTCAAAACATAATAAATTGTGCTTTGAACAGAGTGATTGTAAATAAAAATGAGTCCATGGAAACCAAACTGGTTGTTCGCAACGGACTGCTGGTACCGACACTGATGTATGGAAGTGAAACATGGAACTGGCAAAGAAGGATGAAAGCAGAGTAAACGCTGGTGAAATGCGCTCCCTCAGATGAATGTGGCAAGATGTATGGCATAATTAAAAACGAAGTAAAACGAACAAGTTCGTGCACCTGTTTTAGGAATTCATTATGTACGATAATCTTGCATTCTGTAACATATTTCTCTCTTTCAAATACCATGACCTTTGACTAAAAATAAAGTAATTATATCAATTTTCAAATATCCGTGTTGTAGTATTTTTTTTTAAACTACCCCTAAGCGTTTAATTATTTTCTCTGATAGCATATCCATGTAATTTCCACCGTATACGAGTAATACTTGTGAACAAAGCAATTTCACGTTTGCGAAACGATTTAAACATGTGGATTTTCTAATATTTAGGTATTTTATTAATACATGGAGTATTACAGTAATTGGAAATGTCAAACACACTGCAAAGGCAACACCGAAAAACGTTATTTTTAATTGAAACTTGAATAAGAATGTATTCTTTATATTTTGAACATATTATTATTTAAAATATTAAATAAATCCCGAGTTTTAAATCTTTCAACCAATACCATAAGAAAGCTCATTTGTTTTCTAAATATATATTGAAATTATGAAATTTTCGTGATATAATTCGTGACTGAATATCAACATATGAGTGTGTCCAAATACTTCAAAATCTGGGTTGACTCTACTAAGGAGATATTTTGACATCTCAACAAAGATAAGGAAGAATATGGAAACTGGGTATTTACAGGGCTTACGACCGATTATAGGTTGGACCTTGCATACAAATAAAATGCTCTAGGCTTAATAAAAACTTTTTTCAATCCAACATAGTATAGATGGCTGTTTTTAATTCATATGTAATGTGTCATGAGATGAATATTAGATAAAGGAGTTCTAAAAGTTGAGTAGTGTGGTTGGCAATCATGGGTCATGGGGCTCAATTATTTCTGACGCCCTGTTGCCAAATACGTCAATTATGTATTCTTCTTCGTCAATTTTTTATACACACCCAATGGTGCATAGGGCACTGCATCGTATACAAGCAGTGTTTTATATATACCATATTAATATATATATATATATATATATATATATATATATATATATATATATATATATATATATATATATATATATATATATATATATATATATATATATATATATATATATATATATATATATATATATATATATATATATATACATAAATATAAATATATATATATATATATATATATATATATATATATATATATATATATATATATATATATACATATATAACTTCAAATCAAAATGACAGAATGTACCAAAAATCACAAAAAAAAGTTTTTAAATCATAAAAAAAAAACAGAAGAGCTTTTTACTTTATATTTATGTATTAGTTATCTTTTAAAAAAGCAATTATCTAGGTGCCTAGTTTCATTGTTTTGTTTTCGAAATATGTATCATAACAGTTATCATAGACAAACATTAAGGTACTTTCGTATGCTTTAAATTGTAGGTTCAATTTATGTATATTTGGAAAGGTTGAATAAATATTGGACAAATTTATTCTGAATCCAACCCGAATATTTCAGGGACAGATGAATATTGGTGGATTTGAAATATATCAATATGTTTACTCAACATTAAACATACTTCTGTTGTATACATATACTTTTTATATGTACGCAGTAACACAACAATAAAGCACTCTTGCGACTAAGGAAACTCAAATACTCCATGTTTTTTAAGAGGTATGAATTTCAAGAAATTCGCTCAGTTTCCTTAAATAAATATATATTCGTTTAATGGATTTAAGAAAAGATAAACACATATTATAGACTTGTTTATTTTTTTACAAAAATGTTAATAAAATTAGTATATAACCACTCACCGAGATTTTTATGTCTACCGGTTTCGAGACGTACCCGTCTCTTCGTCAGGACAATCACTACCACAGCATGCAAACATTACCACCCTTCACCACCATAGCACCATTTACACACTTAAAACTACACAAAATGTTTAACGCATGCATTTAGTTTTAACCCTTTAGGTTAAAACTAAATAATATGGAGATTTTTTATATTAAGAAAGCACTTAAAAATAATATTCCTCTAATTAACAACCAAATAAATTTTACATATAGTCCATTGTTTGATTCGACATCGGTTAAACACGATTCGTCAATATCCAATTCGAACCCCCCCCACTCCTTTCATCCTACAAGTATATAAGTAGATTCGATTCCTAGTCTAATTTTAATGTACGTTTAACCTCGGCTCGTAACGCATGTCTGTATTGAAAACTATAGTGCATGTTGGTCTTCGGGTTGACCAAAAATCGCATGTGTTAGACATTTTGTGTAGTTTTGAGTGTGTAAATGGTGCTATGGTGGTGAAGGGTAGTATTGTTTGCATGCTGTGTTAGTGATTGTCCTGACGAAGAGACGGGTACGTCTCGAAACCGGTAGACGTAAAACTCTCGGTGAGTGGTTATATACTAATTTTATTAACATTTTTGTAAAAAAATAAATAAGTAAAAATGACCAACCACAAAGTAAATGCTTTAAATATTAATGATATTGAGAATAACATATTATATTTAGATTTTGAAGTTAAGCGTTAAAAATGCTGATTCAAAGAACTCTTAAAAATCTTATGAGGCGTTTTATTCATTAAATTTATTGCATTTACTGTATTATAAAAAAAAAAACATTTGTAATAAACCACTTAATGAGTTTTAATTTTCACCTGTAGATGAAAACATTTGTTAGTTTTCAAAACTAGTCGTGTATTAAAATAAAACTGATTAAGTGGTTTATTACAAGTGTTTAATTAAAAAAAAAATCAACGTTTCATTCCACAAAGTTAAAGCCGAATCAATAAATAATACATTTACGTTATAGTATTGAATCATTCTTCTAACCCTTATCCGGACCCTTTAGTGCATAGGGCACTGAATCATATTGACGTAGTGTTATATTGATCGTTATTTACATGAAAACAAGGCGCTTTCTGATCCTGGTTAAATAAATATTAGAGTGATAAATCATTAATATTTATTTCGCCCCCCTGGGAATCGAATCCGGGACAGAAATTCTTTCATTTATATGTGACGTCCGAATCCTGGATTATATTCACATACACGAGAAACACTAGAAAATATACGTCTTCTTTTTCTTTTTCTTCTTTAGACCTGTCATTCTCCGGTCCGCTCCTGAGAGGTGGGAGACCAGCTACCCCTCCATCGTTTAGGCGGTCTTAAGTGTTAGGCCTGCAATGGGTCGTAGAGTCTTCATTTCGGATGTCCTAAGAAGGCGTTCTTGCGGTGTCATCTCTTGTTTCCGTGCCGTATGTCAAGATCGGTCTTACGCAGGTCTTATAAATACTCACCTTACTCTCTTTCAGCACGTATTTATTTCTTCATATATATTTTTAAGCATCCAGCTACAGCAGAGGCCTTGTTTGAAAATATACGTAAATTAAATAAAAAAAAGCTTTTATTTCACCCGTTAATTTAATTAATATAAAATACTAAAAAAAATAATTGGTGATAATCCAGATTTGTGTATTTGGATACAAAATGTTATAACTTCCATTCATCGTTGCAATGGGATATTATATTATTAGGTATTATGACTCTATTAAATGGCTGAAATTCTCTGAAACTCTCCAGCATGTGCTCTCAATCTACCGCGAACCGTTGCAGAGCGTTTAATGCACCATACATCGCATCATTCACTCGCCACAATGCGATGCATTGATCACACCCGTCCTCCATAGCAATTAATAACAGCGGATTCCAGCGCAGAATGTGAAACCTGTGCTGGATTGTAGCTTCCGTGTACACGGGTGCATTAAAGTGCCATTCGGCCACCTATGGTGAGGAGACGCGAACACTTTCAGGACGGCTGAAAACTGAATTTCATGAAGCTACTAATTTTCAAATAAGTTAAACATAAAATAACATGAAAATAAAATTGAAAATAGTATTTTCTGGCGTTTCTCATGTGTGTGATTATAATCCAGGATTCGGACCTCACATACTAGTATAAGAGTTTATGCTCAACAAAAAGCTTCTTTTCATCTCACCAGTAGATGTCTCTAGTGAAGCTCTAGTAATTCAAGAATAATGTTTTTAAGAATTTCAGGAAAATACTAATTTTCAAATTCAGTGAAACATAACGAACACCTCTCATAACGAGCCAAAAAAGTGAAAAATCGCGCTGGAAAACAGAACGAGGACGACCGAAAAATACTTCATGCAAAGCGCAATGAGTATTTAATTACGATTATTACAAAAATTGAGTTCCACATAAAATCTGATATTCTACATTACATTTATAAAAAAAAATTGTTAAGGCACTTATTAGATATAAGAAAGGAATGTAAGGCTGAACAAGGAATAATTGAAAATATTAGGAAGAGTTCTTTACGGTGGTATGGATATGTGGAGCGAATGGATAACAAGAGAATGACTAAGAAGTGAGCGGAAAAACAGAACGAGGACAATCGAAAAAGACTTAGCACGATCAGATCAATCAGAACTTAAAATCTGGTGGTGTCAAAAGTCTGGGTAATCGAGGGGATGTATGACTAGATGTATGGATGTGAAAGAGGCGAGGAGTATATGTCAGGACAGAAGAGTGTGGCGTTCCATCCTTTCTGCCTATCCCTGCAAGGAAACGGCGTGATGGTAGTAGTAGTAGTAATATGAAAATAAATACTGTATTATTTGTTAAAATACTGGACGGATATAAAACACTATTTCTTATATTTATTTAATTTTTAATAACAATGTATTTATTTTATTAAAATAAAACACTTGAATAAACCACTTTATCGAGCTTTATTTTTATTTAGGACTAGTTTCGAAAACGACAGTTGTTTTCATCTTCTGGTACAAATTAAAACTAACGAACAAAAATTTATTTAGATAAAACAATAATTTTTGATATACTGTTTCTAAATACGTCACCATTATTATCAATGTTTCCTTTTACAAAAAAAACTTGTTCCTTAACCCCTTTCCCTATAATTATTAACCTATATATGTTCGTTAGTTTTAATTTGAACCAGAAGATGAAAACAACTGTCGTTTTCGAAACTAGTCGTAAATAAAAATAAAACTCGATAAAGTGTTATATTCAAGTGTTTAATTTTAATAAAATAATCATGAATTCCACAAAGTTAATGCCGAATCAATAAATAATATAATGTATTTAAGCCTAAACAGCTCTTAATAAAAAAATATATATATTTCAAATGGTGGTAGAGTAGGTTCGAACACAGAAATTCTCACTGCCCGCAATACTAACCACAGGACCACAACTCAAAGAGCTATATTTTCATCGAATTCTACAAGTATCCGATACCTAATGATGGAAAATAATATATCCACAACAGAAAACTCGGTTCAAAGGTGTTAAGTGCATGTATAATGCCTCCTATTAAAGCTGCCAGCGTGGCATAACGACCCTTCAACACATTTATGCAAATAATATGCGATTATATATACATACTTGTACATTATGTGATCCTGGTATAATTTATTCCTCATCACGTGCGTATAAAACAATCATTTAAAGCGTGTTTCAGCAAAACGTAGGGTTGAAAAATAAAGAAAATGATGTGTTAAAATTTATGAAGAATCTGTATAAACATGACTTTTTATTATTTAGGAAAAGAGCGTTCAGGGACTAACTAAGGTAGAAAATAAAAAAAGCACTCCATGATAAAAAAATATGGAAGTTTAAGAAGAGATAATTATAACAACATTTTAAATGTGTCCAAATACTTGTTCACAAAATCTGGATTATCTCCAATTACAGGAGTTATTTTCATATTATTTTTTGATTCTTCTTCATCTTTGATGAGATGTCAAAAAATAATATGAAAATATCTCCTATAATTGGAGATAATCCAGATTTTGTGAATAAGTATTTGGACACATTCAAAATGTTGTAAATAAATTATCTGGTCAAATTAGAAGCTTAAATAATAAAAATTAAAATGATATTTTCTGGCGTTTCTCATGTGTATGATTATCATCTAGGATTCGGACCTCACATACTAATATAAGAGTTTCTGGTCAGTGAAAAGCTTCTTTTCACCTCAACAATAGATGTCTCTAGTGAAGTTCTAGTGATTCCAGAATAATGTTTCAAAATTGGTTCATTATATAGAACTTCCAAGAATTTGAGTAGTGCGGTTGTCAATCATGGGTAGAATTGATGAATGTTGTAGAATTGGTGAATGTTGTGAAACATGTGTAAAGTGATCACTCAAACCAGCCTATGACGGTTGTCAGCCCCGTAAATGCCCAGACTTCCATATTCTTCTTCGTCTTTGATGAGATGTCAAAAAATAATATGATAATATTAAGTTTAATTTACACTTATCTTTTGTTGAACATGCGTTTTCAATCATCATAGGAATCACAACGATTGTACTGAAAAGGCATGAAAGATAAGATTAGATCAAACTAATATTAAAATTTAGTACGCACTGTATTCTTTACAAAAGCTGAAGAAATTCGACTTTTTTTCAGACGTTAGATTATTAAGCGCACGAATCATAGTTCAATATTATAGGTATGATGTAGCGTAAAGTAGTAAAACTATCTGATTTCAGTCCGAAATAGTTTTTTTTTTAATTTTATGTAATAAATTTGTACAACTAGCTTCCATTGCCAAAAACTCTGAATAATGAAACTAACTATAAAAGGGCTATTCATGATTGTATAATGAAGGAGGGTTAGAGGGAGAAAGTAGATCGAAAATAGATCATATCATTCGTCTATGTTATTTTTGACATCTCATTAATGATGGAGAAGAATATGGAAGTCTGGGCATTTACAGGGCTAACGACCGTCATAGGCTGGTTTAAGTGATCACTTTACACACGTGTAACGTTCACCAATTCTACCCATTATTGACAACCATACTTATCAAACTCTTGGAAGTTTGATATATATGAGCCAATTTAGAAAACTTCTTCTTGAATCACTAGAACTTCACTAGGGACATCTATTGGTGAGATGAAAAGAAGCTTTTTTTAAAAATATTTTTTTGTATTAAGAAACTTTTATATAAATATGTGAGACCCAAATCCTGGATTATAATCACATTCATGAAAAACGCCAGAAATTGTCATTTTTCATGTTTATTAAATAATTAAAATTTACTAAAGTTTACTAAAATTAGCTTAAAATTTGACCTGTTAATTTATTTACAACATTTTGAGAACAAGTATTTGGACACACTCAAAATGTTGTAAAAAAATTGTCTTTGTCTTACTTGATACATAGGGTCATAGATTATTCACAATTCATATATTTTTCAAGTATTGTAAATTTTGTATAGGAAAGCTCAGTGAGGGCAAATTATTGTATATATTTTGATTTTCGACTGCAAAAATATGTTGTTTATTAAAAATGAAACACTTGTTTTAGACCCCTTGACGAGTTTATTTAATTTTACACGAATAGTTACGAAAACTACAGATGTTTTCATCTACAGGTGATCACAAAAATTAACGAGCGAAAAATCATTCAGGAATTGGTAGATGTGGGTGGAGTAATAACTAAAGGATTAAGGGGTAGGACTTGGTTTGATGGGAACATAGACAACAATGATGAGGAATTTAAAAAAAGTATATTATTAAATGATCATTTTTAAATATATTTTTTTAAATTAAACACTTGAATATACCACTTAATTGAGTTTTATTTAAATATACGACTAGTTTCGAAAACTTTTCAAATCATCTGTAAATTTTCGAAACTAGTCGTATATATAAATAAAACTCATTGAAGTGGTATATTCAAGTGTTTAATTTAAAAAAATATCAAAAGTCATTCCACAAAGTTAATGCCGAATCAATAAATAATAATATTAATTGATGTTTTAAAAGTATTTAAAATTTTATGTATTTCTATATTTTTTGGATTAGTTTGAATGTAGGTAAACGTTTGTTTTGGTTGAAAATACCATACCGAGTATTAAATTAATGTACTACTAGTTATATAGTTGCAGTTGAGATGGCTGTGCAGAAATTTACATTTAATTACATTTAGTTCTAACTTTAATGTTTGTATATTAATATTTGCTTAAACCACGAACAGCCAGTACAGCGAGTTATACCATCTGATGTGTACCTGCGGACAAGAATATGTACACATCGTGAGTCCTCAAAATGTAACTTTGTTTTAAAATCACTATAAACATTTTATTTTAACTTAATTATAATGTCTACCGGTTTCGAAGCTAACCGTTTCTTTATCAAGACTGATTAATACTAATTTATTAAACACTCTTGATAAAGAAGCGGTTAGCTTCGAAACCAATAATAATAAAAATAATAAAACCCTTATCTGCACCCCAATGGTGCATAGGGCACTGCGTCATATAAACGCAGTGTTATCTTGATCGTTTACACATGAAGGAAAGGTGATCAGCCCTCCGCTTCAGGCACCAGTCCAGGGTAATGTTGAATAAATATGACAGTGAAAAAATCACTTATATTTATTTTACCCCCCTTGGGAATCGAACCCGGGACCTCCAGAACGGTAGCCGAGCGTGCTGACCATTACACTACGGAGGCGGACAAACCAATAGACATTATAATTAAGTTATAATAAAATTTTTAAAGTGATTTTAAAACAAAGTTACATTTAAATATTTTTAAGTTTTTGTCGGTGGATTGATGAAATTTTGAATGAAAAATGTAAAATCACAAAATGAGTGCCTTAAATATAAATTATGTTATAACTTCGTTATACAAACTTAAATAATAAAGTTTATGTGATTGGAAAAAGAAGCAGAGGAAGACCAAGTTAAACTTTGCATGATCAGGTATGTAAAATACTTAAAAGCGGTCAGGTCAGAAATCGAAATAATTGGCGGGTATGTATTGAGAGATGCGTGAATTTGGAAGGGGCGAAGAATATTTGCTAAGAAATATTTGCTAAGTGGTGTGGCGATCTATTCTATTTGCCTACCTCTGCGGGGAATCGGCGTGATGGTTAGTTAATAAGTTAGTTTATAATTCATTAGATACAAAAAATATAATAATAATAATAAATCCCTTACCGCACCCCAATGGTGCATAGGGCACTGCTTCATATAAACGCAGTGTTATCTCGATTGATTACACATGAAGGAAAGGTGATCAGCCCTCCACTTCAGGTACCAGTCCAGTGTAATATTGAATAAATATTAGAGTGAAAAAATCACTTTTATTTATTCAACCCCCCTGGGAATCGAACCCGGGACCTCCAGAAGGGTAGGCGAGCATGCTGACCATTACACTACGGAGGCGGACAAAAAATAAACAATGAATGTCTGTGAATGAAAGTCTGTCTCCAAGCACAAGAGCTTAGTCTCTTTTTTGGGACAGCGCAACTAGAATAATATATATATATTTTAATAAGAATGTAAAAATGTCTAGTTAGTAAATTAATGTAATAATTTTCGTTTCAATACTAAAACAGAAACAAAAAATGCCTTACAAAAATACATTTAATACCGGAAAATTGTCATTTTTTTTCTTTCTTATTCTTTGTATATTGTGCAGAGACTATTTTTTTTATGAGTTGGACGTCTAATTAAATTAATTTCATACATATAAACAGAGTTTTGTTTCATATAAACATATAAACGCGTCGGAACGGCGTTCTGGTACCTTTTTTCATAAATATAAAAAAATCATAATAATATGAAACAATGTAATTACGTTTACGTGGTTACATTCTATGTTTAGATAATTCGTCAAAATGATAAAATACGGCATTGTAATGAAAATTAAAATGATATTTGAAAATGCTTTTTTTTTAAAGAAAAAAGCTTGAGATGAAGTAAGTTTCAGGACCTTTTTTGTTAAAAAAGCCCTTCATAAAACATATTCAAACATGTCAACGTCACTTATAAATGGAGCCTTAATATTCAAGACCAGATAGGTACCCATCCACGTTAATAAAAACGTGGTTTACGCTAGGTCAGGTACCTACCCACGTTGATCAAAACGTGGCTTTATCTACCCAATACAAAATTACCGTAACTGAAACATTGTTTTACTAAAATAAAACACTTGAATATACCACATTAATGAGTTTTATTTATATATACGACTAGTTTCGAAAACTTACAGATATTTCCATCTTCTGATACAAATTAAACGAACAAACGAGCAAAAAATATATTGTTTGTATAACGCTCAATGTTATCTCCAAAATGTAATAATAATAATAAATCCCTTACCGCACCCCAATGGTGCATAGGGCACTGCTTTATATAAACGCAATGTTATCTCGATCGACTACACATGATGGAAAAGTGATCAGCCCTCCACTTCAGATACCAGTCCAGTGTAATATTGAATAAATATTAGAGTGAAAAAATCACTTATATTTATTAAACCCCCCTGGGAATCGAACCTGGGACCTCCAGAACGGTAGCCGAGCATGCTGACCATTACACTACGGAGGCGGACATAATATTCAAAAAGTAAAAAGATTTTCTTGTACATCTTTATCAAGTCCCAGAAAAACTTCAATTTTCTCGTACCGAATAACTAACAATAATACACATTTTCTCTGCTGTGAAGCAAAAGCCAATTTAGTATCTCTGTTAGACACTTAACCCTTTGACTGTCAATGGTATATTAAATTAACCAATTTAACCACTTTCCAACTCTGTGTAGATCTAAAGGGTCAACAGCTTTGTCCGATTTTGTCAAGTTGCCCGCAAACATTCTTTCTAACAGGACGAAACGTTTTTTCAGTGAAAGAAAGAATTTAGTGAAAGGGACACAGGTCAAACCGCTTACAGGCTGAAAAGAATTTCAGGAAAAGTAATTTCGACATCGCTGAAAGAAGGCACTTGAAATAATGTATCTGAATTTATTTATTATTTATCATAAATACATCTCAACATAGATGAAGAAAATATGGATATCTAGGTATTAACAGGGTTAATGACCAGGCATAGCCTACTATAAGTGACCAGTTTATACGCGTAGTCACGTGTCCGCCTCCGAGTGTAATGGTCAACATACTCGGCTACCTTTCTAGAGGTCCCGGGTTCGATTCCCAGGGGGATCAAATAAATAAAGGTGATTTTTTTTCACACTTATGTTTATTCCATATTGCCCTTTACTGGTACCTGAAGCGGAAGGCTGATCACCTTTCCTTCATGTGTGAAGATAACACTGCGTTTATATGATGCAGTGCCTTATGCATCATGGGGGTGCGGATAAGGGTTTGAAATGAAATTACACACGTATTATATTCACCATTTAATCCATGATAGATAATCACACACTGCTCAAATTTTTGGAATTCATACATATACTTATCATTAATCTCATGACACTGTACATGTGAGTTCGCTAGAGCCATCTATGATTTGGATGTATGCACGATCCTAACCGGATTATTTAACATACTGGAAAACCTCTGAAAACATGATTCTCAATTTTTTATGAGCTTATAATTTGACCACATTTTTGTGTGTATCAAAACACACAAAATGTGTTTTTTTTTTAATTAAGAGGACAAAGAAATTTAAATTTAACTCATCTCTCTGAGCTCAACAAGAAAAATGAGCACAACATTATACCGAGCTACTTTTCTTCTACCCTTATTCCCACTATTTCCACCCTGTGTTCACCATGCTTTGCTTTACATTGAGTGTTTAAGAGCGACCACAGACAAGCCTCGCTGAAAGCCTGGATTATATGTTCTATCAACACACTAAGCCATGCTTTCAGGGGCCTCCAGTGCCTAAAGATTTTCAGAATAATGAAAACTGAAAGATTTTTTCATAATTTACACAAAATTTATAACAACAAAAGATATTAAAATATGTAAATGATTTTATGTAGACCAGAAAATGTTTTAAGAATGTCGTTTTTCTGCGCAGATAGAAATAATAGATTGTACTGCTTTTAAGACACAATACAGATAAAGTTGATTTGGAAAAAAACACATCTTTTCGTAAACCGTATTTGAAATATTTTTTTAAAAAATTCGAAAGAATTTTTATTCTTGACTTATGCAAATGTTGAAACGACAAAAATGTATAACACTTGACTTTTAAAAAACATTTAGAGTACATCCAAATACTTAATCACAAATCTGGGTTTTCTCCACAAAGGAGTTATTTTTTACAATTTTTGACATCTCAAAATAGAAAAAGAGGAACATGGAAGTCTGGGTATTGACAAAGCTTATGATTTTTGATAGACAGGTTAATTGATCATTTTACACACGTGAAATATCCACCATTCTACCCATGATTGGGAACCACTCTACTCAAATTTTGGAAGTCATATTATATCTGATTCAGTTGACACCTGATATTTATGATTAAATTTAGAATACTTTTATACTTAATTTTTTGTTTTTTTTTAACTTCTTACATATATCATAAAATGAAACCAACAATACTCTTTTTTAAACTTTAAAAAATAATCATTAAAATAGTATTTTTTGAAAAAATATAATAAACAAAATAATTGTCATAGGATAACTGGTATACTTGATCATTTTACACACGTGCAACCTTCACCATTCTACCCATGATGACAGCCATACTACATTTTTTTTTGAAACTCCTACTTATCGCTCACCCCTTTCAACAACGTCATAAATCAAAAAGCTTGATTTTTCAGGAGATCGTTTTTAAAGTTTAAAAATATAGTAAAATGTATAAAAATAAATATCAAGCCACTTATTGAAGTTTTTAGTGTGCAACAGATCTTTTTAGGTAAAATCAGAGTATTTTTTCTCCTTTCAAAAAATATTTAGTATATTTAAAAAAATAATTAATTAAACAATTCATTTTCTTCAAAATGCAAAAACAGCACTTTCTGCCCTGTAGCGGGTAAATATTAAGTTAAAAATATGTCACTTTTGCTGGGATATAGAACATTTTCTGGGCATTCCGTAAACATGCACAACTCAAAATTGTCGATTTTTGAAATATGACGTTATTAAAAAGAGTGAACGATATATCAAAATCTAAATAAAACTATTGAAAGGTACATTTTTTATGAGTACAATAAGTATGGTGAAATCGATATTTCTCTCGAACAAAAAAAGCTCATTGTGTTTTTGATGTCCTTTTCTCCCCTCTCCTACAACCTTTCCCAGCCACCCTCTTGGGATTTCGCCACTTGTGCGGTTTTCGCGTTAGTCAACACGTTTCAACCCCCCATTTCGCAGATTTGATGGAATTAAATCTGTCGAAGGGAGTGTAAATTATTGTTTGAAGCGGACGAAAAAAATACAAGCACGCACGCGGAAAATTAACATATCAATTAAGCAGTAAAATTACTGTATGCTAATCGCTGTTTTCTAACCAAATACGTGTGGATGAACGCATAAATTGAGATTAGTTTTTAAATTATCTGTATTAATTTGGTCAGAATATAATTAGATATTTAGATCAATGAGGAACATTGTCTTTTTTTGACATCTCAACATAGATGAGGAAGAATAAAGAAGTCTTGGCATTTACGGGGTTTACGAATGTCATAGGTTGGTTTGAGTGATCACATTACACACGTGTAATATTTGCCAATTATACCCATGGTTGACAAACATACTACTCCAATTCTTGGAAAATCTATGAACATTGTTCAAATTCAAAATATATTGATTGAATCACTTGCATTTTACTACTGCCATCGGTGAGATGAAAGAAGCTTCTTCATCTAGGTTGAGAAGTCAAAAAATAATTTGAATATTAATAAAATAGTTAGAACGTTAATAACCTCAAAACAGTGGCCTTGTACAGGTGTTTTTTTTATTCATAATATAATATTACTCTAAACGAGAATCTGTTCAGCTTGATTTCACTTAAATTACGAGCAAGATAACATCACGTCGATGTCATACAGTATGCAGTGCTCTACGCACTATATCGTGCGGATAACGTTAAGAAAAAAAGTACTTAATTTCGCTCGCCTAGTTTTGTTACTTAAAATAAAACGTAAAATATTATATGTTGATTTGGCTTTAGCTTTGTGGAATGACATGTTGATTATTAAAATAAAATTAAACAATCGAATAATATCATTCAATGAGTTTTATTTCATTGCACACGACTAGTTTCAAAAACTACAAATGTTTTCACCGGGTGAAAAGTAAAATTAGTTTTACTTTTAAAGTCCTTTTTGGTAGGAGTTTTTATTTTCACCTAAAAATGAAAACATCTGTAGTTCTCGAAATTAGGTGTGTTATGAAATCAAACTCATCAAGTGGTTTCACACAAGTGTTTAATTTTTTTTAAAATCATTGACTTAAAAATGCCTTAATGTAATTTAATTGAAATGATATTAAAAATCACTTTTAAAAACATGACATGAAAAGATATCAAAAGATATGTTACCTACTGAGAGACGCTTTTAGCTTTTTCAAGTGGCCCGGGTAGATATATTTTGAGGGTTTTTTTTTTAAAAGGAACGAAAATTAATTAGGAATACAAAAATGCAAGGTAGGTTCTTGGATATATGAAGAGTTTTCTTTGTCAGCCAATTTCACTCACTTGACTTTAAAGGATCAAATGAATTTTCATTGAGACAGGAATTAATACTCATTTGAATTTTACTAGAAGAAATTAAATATCTCAGATGGAATATTGAATAACTAACTAACTAACTAACCATCTAGCCGCTTCCTCGCAGGGGTAGGCAGAGAGAATAGAACGCCACACCATTCTGTCTTTGCAATCATTCCTCGCCTCTTACACGATCAGCAATCTCCTCATACATACCCGCCGATTATTTCGACTTGCGACCTGATCACGCCCAAGTGTATTATGCCATGTTTTCCACGGTATTTCTTGGATTCTACTCCCAACAGTCATTTATTATGTATTTACCAAGATAACATGTGACGCGTTTCGTCTTATTAAGACATATGATAATTTCTTAATAATACTAATATCAAATATCATATATCGCTCACTCCTTTCAAGAACGTCATAAATCAAAAATCGTCAATTTTTAGTTGTGCATGTTTTCGGAATGCCAAAAAAATGTACTATATCCCAGCAAAAGCGGCATATTTTTAACTTAGTATTTACCCGCTACAGGGCAGAAAATGTTGTTTTTGAATTTTGAAGAAAATGTATTGTTTAATTATTTTTATAAATAAATTAAATATTTTTCAAATGGAGAAAAAACTTTCAGGTGGCTTGATATTTATTTTGAATACATTGTGTTATATTTTTAAACTTTAAAATTGTTCTCCTGAAAAATCAAGTATTTTGATTTATGACGTTCTTGAAAGGAGTGAGCGATATGTAAAAAAAAGTCAAATTCAATCCAACAACCGTGTTTAATTTTGGATATATTACCCAACATTTCAATATGGAATTCTACCAGCTGTCTGCAGTTACAATAAATAAGTTTAGTATGGATCGATTTCTATTGTGACCGCTAACGCAATGGCATTAGAAAATATGAAACCATATCAGAATCATTAGAATCTGAAACATACTAACCATCGACAACCTAAAAAGAGTTTACTATGCTATCGTATACTCACTGCTCCAGTATGGCATTATTGCATGGGGAGGCTCATACAACAACATACTGAACTCAGTGAAAATAGTACAGAAAACCATAATTAAAGTTATCTTGAAAAAAAACATATTTCCAACAAAATTATCATTAAAAAAATTTCAAGTCCCAAATATAGAATCCATTTATAAAAAAACCGCAGTTTTTCAAATACTAAAGGGTGACAACTATTTAAATTTAACAAAAAAATTATCATCGAGATTCTCAAACGATTTTTCTACTCCAAAATGCAACACCAAGCAATTTCAGCAAAACTTCAAATATTTGGCAATCAAACATTTCAATAAACTCCCTAAAGAAATAAAAAAAAAGATGATATAAAAATCCTTATATATAAAAGTTCTCTATATGTATAAATGATTCAAATGTTAGAAATAAAAATGTAAATTTATTAAATGAATAAAAAAAATATAGATTTATTGTATTATCTAGGAGGCACTGGTTTCTGTTGTATACTAAAATATTAAATATGGACACGTTCCACAGGTTTAATCAATATTCATGAATCGCTCAGTAATCAAGCGATGACGCAGGTCGTCAAAAATTAAGAGTAATTTATTTGAAAGTGTCGATCAAAAGTTATTCGTGTGGATAATAGGATGTGTTGTTGTATCGATTCAATCTGTCAAAATCTAATTATGTGTTCACGCGTATGGCGGTTTGGAAATAACACTTTTAAACCATTGATTATTTTTTTGATTAACTTTTTGATTGACGAGAATAAACGTCAGAATTGATTTGATTTGAGTTTTTATTTATTTATACTCGCTAAATGATTAAAATGTCGCTATTCATGTATTGTGGGATGAAAAATGGATACCCCACTGAATTTATGCAGATATTTTAGTAAAAAAATTTGATTTTAAACACTTTCTTTTTTTAAAACATTTTTCTTAGCTTTTTTTAAAGAACAATATTTATTTTAGCAAATCAACATATCGCTCACTCCTTTCAACAACGTCGAATATAAAAAAAAACTTGATTTTTCAGGAGATCGTTTTTAAAGTTTAAAAATATGATCAAGTGTATTAAAAATAAATATCAAGCCACTTATTGAACTATTTACAGTGCAACATTTTTATTATTTATTATTTATATATATTAACATTATTATTTATTGTGCAACAGATCTTTTAAGGTAAAACGTGGGTATTTTTTCTCCATTTTATTTTTTTTAGTTTATTTGGAAAAATGATTAAACGATACATTTTCCTCAAAATTCAAAAACAACACTTTTTGTCCTGTAGCGGGTAAATATTAAGTTAAAAATATGCCGCTTTTGCTGGGATATATTGTAGTACATTTTCTGAGCATTTCGAAAACATGCGCAACTGAAAATTGACGATTTTTGATAAATGACGTTGTTGAAAGGAGTGAACGATATGTACATAGAAGAAAAAGAATAAAGAAGTTTGGATATTCACAGAGCTAACATCCTTTCATAGGCTGGTTTAAGTGATCACTTTATTAACGAGTAACATTTGTAATATTTGTAATATTGTGAAAACCATTACATTTTTCTTTTTTAAATTTAAATTTCACCCGGTAAATACCACCATATGTTGTGACAACGCACTCTACATAATTTTAAAAAATCGTATGTATGATGTTACGGGGTTTGAAAATGATGCGGAATACATTGAAACACGTGTCACAGTAAGTTTCTAAAAAGTTGTATTTATCAAGTGAAATTTAAATTAAAAATGGGTAAATATTACCACAAAGTCGCTGTCGAATCAATTTATATTTTTTTCTCTTTTCTAAAATTTTAATGACTTAGATTCTATTATATGGCGATGCAACTGGGTTTTTATCAGTTCGATATAAATTTTTATATTTTGATTTAGATTAATATTGATGTAAATGATAAATATTTAGTTATGTCGTGTTAATTGTTAAAATTTTAAAGCATTCATGAACTGATTTCTCACGAAAATTTACTCATTAAAACTGTATTGTTATGACCACAATTCTGACCACAAAAAGTTTGTTAAAATGTAGATAACTTTTTCTATATTTTATCAGATTTTCATCATTTAGTAAAGTCGCTTGTTGTTTTCAAAGCTTATTTTAAACTTTGTTTACTTGGAACTAAAATACAGCTTAGTAAACAAGAATGATGCAATTGAAAAAAGAGGTTTCGAGATATTTGAGTTTGCACATGAAATAATCTTTGTAATAATATAATAAAATTGAAACAAAAAAGGGTTTTGTAAAAACGTTAAGTATTTTTTATTTAACGAATAAATATTAAAATATATGTTTAAAGTTCTTAATATCAATAAAAAAGTCTTAAAAATAAAGGCCTACTATAAAATGCAAGAGTGTCATAAACTCTATAATATAATAAACATATATTTATCTACGAGTATAAAAATAAATGAATACAATTAAAAAGTGAGTAGTTTGAAATAATCGAAAAAAATCAGTAAACAAAAAAAAATACGATAATAACTGATTTTCTTTTTTTTTAGTTTTAGCCGTAATCAATAATACATTAATTTTAAGAACTACCCTTTCCATAATTGGGTGTGGATTATGAAAGTTATCAGGAAGGGGTAAATCTTAAAAATCATGCCACAAAGATATTAAAAATTGGTTTATATTTTATTGAAAATTACAAATGAATTCGTTAATAATTTAAGGACGAAATGAAAGGAAAACAAGGAAATTAGCGCGGTTTTATGATGCGGAATAAAGCACTTGTGGAATTAAGGGTTAATCAAAATTATAAGCCAGAGAACGAATACAGGGATGTCATAACAAAAGTCACAAATCACAGAAGGGGTGGGGGTACGAACAGGAAGGAGGAAAGTTGGACCATAAATTCACAGAGTAAATTAAATTCCATGTCCTCAAATATTGGCTTTGGTAACTAGTTTGCGTACTTAAAAGGCTACAAAAGATGTCTAAAAAAAAAACAATAGGATTGTGATTTTGTGACGTAGCCCTTTGTGTCATGGTCAATAAGACAAAACAAAAATATAAGGGCATATTGAAATTTCTATATATATATATATATATATATATATATATATATATATATATATATATATATATATATATATATATATATATATATATATATTTATTGTATATATATAAATATACATATATATATATATATATATATATATATATATATATATATATATATATATATATATATATATATATACATATATATATATATATATATATATATATATATATATATATATATATATATATATATATATATATATATATATATATATATATATATATATAAATATATATATATATTTATATAAATATATATATATATATTTATATAAATATATATATATATATATATATATATATATATATATATATATATATATATATATATATATATATATATATATATATATATATATATATATATATATATATATATACTTATATATATATATATATATATATATATATATATATATATATATATATATATATATATATATATATGTATATATATATAAATATATATATAGAATAAAAATCCACTAAATGATCTATAAACCTTGTACAAAAGAAGCAAGGTAAATGATAAATGTAATTCCCATCTAAAAAAAGAACTCAGTAGTGCATTTCGTATTATTTTTCTTTTTTTAAATCAATTATCGATCCAGTACATTTTGTTTTCAGGGTCTGTCTGCCTCCATTATTCATGGAATAATTAAACATCGACATGACCAATTTACTAGCCAATCTAAAACGCATTTCCAATTCCCGCCGCTCTTCCGCCATTCAGTGAACGCCAAATTGAATTGTGAAACGTACGTTAAATGTTACATGTGCAATGTACATTGTTACGTTGTAACTTTTGCTATTTTTCACGTTTCTTTGAGCACTAAAATCAATCGCGCGTGGATATTATTTACACTTGTATAATACCTCTTATTAAGTTTTATTTCAAAGCACACATCTAATCTCGAAAATTCAGCTGTTTTCATCGACAGGTGATTATTAAAACATCTTCTCTTTACCCTTATCCGTAGCCAATGGTGCGTAGGGTACTGCATTATATTGATGCATTGTTATTTTTATTGATTGTTACTTACATATTGAATAAATATTGGAGAGAAAATCACTGGTATGTATTTATTTTCACCCGCCCCCCTTGGAATCGAACACGGGAATTCCAGATTAAATTAAAGACATTGAAAACTTTTATGTTAAGCCTAAGCGGCTTATTATTAGAAATATTATGGTAGAGTGGATTCGAACCGAGAAACTCTGACTCGAGAGTCCGCGACACTAATCACGGGACCACAACCCGACACATGTTCTCATCAACAGGTAAAAATACAGACTAAAATGTTTTGTTACAGTACTGTGTTGATATGATTCAGTGTCCTGTGCACCATTAGGATCAAATGAGGGTTTTTAAAAGTTGCCCACTTCATTCCCAGATCTGATATAGAAGTAAGCTTCCTGACAGATCTTTCTTGCAAGGAAATTTTAGTTTTTTTGTTTGTTTTATGGACGTTGACGAGAAAGTGTTAGAAAAAAACAATGAATCATTTCTAAAAATTGTTAAGAGAAAAAATAAATTATTTAAACATCAATTGAGTTATGAAGGATGGTAAGGCCATTCTTATATATAGGTCAAACGGTTGAAATAATAAAATACGATTAATTGTCATACGAATCTGAAGCTATTAATTAAACTAAATCAAAACGCCCTTATTTTAAGAAATTATCATAAAACACAGGATTAAGTACTGAATAATCTTATCTAATTTCAATAGGAGGATAAATCATGGCAAAAAGTGAGGGAAGGGATGAATGATGGTTGGAAATTTTCACAAATTTCGTATCTTAAAATAATAATACCTACACAATACTAGAGATAAGACAAGGAGACGCTTTTATTTCGCGATATTTGGATACGGAATACTTAATTAAAAGCTTATTTATTGTTGTAATTGGATGACTTTGAGAACAATCTCTCTTCTAGATTTGAGTTCTTTAGATACAGAGATCTTTAATAGAAATTTAATTAATATTTATCATAAGTTTTAACGTTTTATTGTTCTCGAATCGGGAATATTTGAAAAGCCCTTTCATGACGAATTCAATATTTAATTATTTAAGGCTTTTCCTTTTATCGCCTAATAAACACTTCTGAAATATTAATAAAATGATTTTCTTTGTCTTTTGGTTTTAGTAGTAGATTCTGTAAATCGTTCGATTTAAATGACTAGCCCACGTAAAATTTTACTACCCAAAAAATGTTTTTGTAAGTAAAGTTATCATAATAATAATAATAATAAAACCCTTATCCGCACCCCAATGGTGCATAGGGCACTGCTTCATATGAACACAGTGTTATCTTGATCGTTTACACACGAAGGAAAGGTGATCAGCCCTCCGCTTCAGGTACCAGTCAAGGGTAATATTGAATAAATATTACAGTGAAAAAATCACTTATATTTATTTGACCCCCCTGGGAATCGAACCCGGGACCTCCAGAACGGTAGCCGAGCGTACTGACCATTACACTACAGAGGCGGACAAAGTAATCATAGACCGAGAAAACATGGCACGACATGTAGAACGAATGAGTGAGGAAAGAACGGTAAAACATATTTATGAGGCGAATGTTAGCGGGAAAAGAAGCAGTGGAAGACCGAGAAAAACATGGCACGATCAGGTATGCCAAATACTTGAAAGTGGTCAGGTTAGGAGTCGTAACAATCGGCGGGTATGTATGAGGAGATGCATGAACGCGGAAGAGGCGAAGAATGTTTGCAAGGACAGAGTGGTGTGGCGCTCTATTCTCTCTGCCTACCCCTGCGGGGAAGCGGCGTGATGGTTAGTTAGTTAGTTAAGTAATCATTCGGTGCACAACATAGTTCTTATGTTGAACATAATGTTTGGAAAGCAAAGCATGGAGTATGCAAAAGAAGGATGATAGATGACAGAATGCGGTCGACGCATGAAAAATACTATATTTCATCATAAATTTTCAATCATAAGTTTATATTGGAACCCGTAAATGGAAGTATCAGTAACTCCCAAAACTAGTCGTAAAAATGAAATACAATACTCAAGTGGTAAAAAATAAGTGTTTTATTTACAATTTAATAATTAAACTAACTAACCATCACGCCGCTTCCCCGCAGGGGTAGGCAGAGAGAATAGAGCGCCACACCACTCTGTCCTTGCAAACATTCTTCGCCTCTTCCACGTTCATGCATCTCCTTATACATACCCGCCGATTGTTACGACTCCTGACCACTTTCAAGTATTTGGCATACCTGATCGTGCCATGTTTTTTTCGGTCTTCCTCTGCTTCTTTTCCCGCTAACATTCGCCTCATAAATTTGTTTTACTGTTCTTTCCTCACTCATTCGTTCTACATGTCTACATCTCAACACACCTTTCAATTTAATAATTTCTTACCATAAAGTGAATGACGAAACAATAAATAACATAAAAAAGTACAACATTTTGTGTTTGTCTAATTACTTGTTCACAAATCCGGATTATCTCCAGTTGGGAGTTATTTTTTAAATAATTTTTTGACATGTAAAAAAATATTGAGAAACATATTGTTTGAATTCACTAGACATCTATAGTGAGATGAAAGAAGCTTTTTATTAAGCAGAAACTCAACTATTTGGACATACTCAAAACATTGTTATATTCAATTGAAATTTAAGTTTTACTTGATAATTACCACTTTTTCTTATGATCTATTATGACACGTGTTTCGATGCATTCCGCATTATCATACGTTGTTTGAAAATGATGCAGAATGCATCGAAATTGTGATATTTACCAAGTAAAACTTAAATTAAAAATGGTTAAATAATACCACAAAGTGACTGCCAAATCAATAAATGATATTTTTTCTAGTGACTGATAAGATAAATAATATGGAATCGTGAAGACGTCACACGTTGCAAAACGTGGTTGCAATTGAATAATATGAATACAGACTAAAATAGCGGCAAACTATTTCGAGAGACGAAATAGAAATGTAACTCGACGTTGATTTAATGTTCCGGGTATTGTTTTATTAGACGTATGTTTTTATAAAACGTCTTAGTTTAGAAAGTTTAAATTGTCGCTATCATTCACGTGGACACATCTGAAAATTGAAATCGAGCCAAGCACACATTTACTTCAACGTGCTGGCTTTATAAATACATATACCGGCGAATGTATTAGTTCAAGCAAATACTTATTATTATTTGACATCTCAACACAGATGAAGAAGGATATGGGCATTTACGGGGCTTACGACCGTCATAGACTGGTTTGAGTAATCACTTTACACACGTATAACATTCACCAAATCTATCCATGATTGACAACCACACTACATATATCGCTCACTCCTTTCAAGAACGTCATATATAAAAAAACTTGATTTTTCAGAAGATCGTTTTTAATGTTTAAAAATATAATACAATATTTGAAAAATAAATATCAAGCCACTTATTGAACTTTTTACTGTGCAACAGATCTTTTAAGGTAAAACCTGAAGGTTTTTTCTCCATTTGAAAAATATTTAGCATAATTAAAAAAAAAAATTAAATAATATATTTTTTTTCAACATGCAAAAACAACTCTTTCTGCCCTGTAGCGGGTAAATATTAGATTAAAAATATGCCTCTTTTGCTGGAATATAGTACATTTTCTGGGCATTCCGAAAACATGCACAACTGAAAATTTACGATTTTTGATTTATGACGTTCTTGAAAGGAGTGAGCGATATATGATCCAATTTCGAAACATTGTTCTAGATTCACTAGAATTTCGCTTAAGACATCTATTGAAGAGATGAAAATAACGTTTTTATTGAGCAGAAACTCTTTTATTAGTATGTGAAGTACGAATCCGAGATTATAATCACATACATGTGAGATGCCAGAAAATATCATTTTCATTTTTATCATTTTATAGCTTATTATTTGACCAGTTAATTTATTTTCAACTTTTTGTACGTGTCCAAATACTTGTTCACAAATCTGGATAACCTTCAATTATAGGAGTTATTTTTTTTGTGAAGGAAATATTTTGGCAGGCAAGTCTGAAAGACACGGAGGACAAATACGAACTGCGATAATATTTTAAGAATATTGATTTATATGGTATTAACTTTATGGAACAACGTGATGATTTAAATGTAACTACTACTACCATCACGCCGTTTCCCCGCAGGGGTAGACAGAGAGGATGGAAGGCCACAATCTTCTGTCCTGACATACTCCTAGCTTCCTTCACATCCATACATCTAGACATACATGTCCTCAAATTACGTAGACGTTTGACACCACCAGATTTTAGGTTCTGAAATTTTTTTTTCGGTCATCTTCACATGTTACTATCCTTAGAGATGTCCTAGAGACGCGGTCGAAGGAACTTGGACAGACGATGTGTACATTTTCCTGAACCTCATTCTCTGTTCTTTGTATCCGTATTTGCTGTCACCTAACATCAAATGAGTTTCTCTCTAGTTGGGTGTCTAAGGATAAATTTACATTGGGAGGATACATCTCTCCAGAAAACGTTCTAAAGTTTCGTGAAGGTGTAAACATTTTTGCATCGTTCCTCTTAGATGACAATCCTTGAGTCTTCCGAAGAGGAAACACACACACACACACGTATATAAATGTTTTAACTAGTGAATAGTTTATTGGTTCTTTATTCATATAGTGTATGGTGTGCATTTTTGGTATCGTAAGGGAAGGGTAATTAACTATTACCTTACTATGAGTATTTCAATGTTTTAGAACTAGTACATAAACCCTGATAATGACTAGGTTCTTGTAGAAACCGGTGGGAAAAAGTGTACCAATAAAAAGTGGTTAAAACAAAGTTGTTTTATTTTATAAAGTTTATAAAATGTACCACAAAGTATCTGCGAAAAACATTCAAGAAAGGATTTATTCTTTATTTGCAATCTCCAACATTTACAATACAATATTTTCCGCGTTCAATCTTCGTGTTACATCCTTATCCGCATTTCTGCCAATTATTTAAAAGCGGTGTCAATAAATGGACTTAATTAAATTTAAACGACCAATTATTGACAAGCTATTTTCTATGCAAGTGCATTTTAACAATTAGTGCCGCTTTCAGTCGTTCCGAGAGCGAGGATTAGTGCTGTTACAGCAACAAGTGATATATTCGCGTGCATTGTGTGCAGTATGCGTGGTGCACGCATGTTAGATCGACTTAGTATTGAAATAGTTTAGTTATTTTTAGTCGTAAACGGCACTATTCCGCTACAAAACTGCGATCGTTAGTTACTTAGAAAAAGTTATTTTTTCAAAACGAATCCTTTATAAGTTAGAACCTTCTTTGAATACTTAAAGTTTATAATAGATTTATATAATCCACTGACACTTCGTGATGGAATTGCATTTTAATATATTATTAGATTAAAACCATTATTTTTAGCTTTTCTACTTTATTTTTATTTGACCAGCGACCGGTCTGATGATGTCGGTAACGACGAAACCCGGTCGCTGGTCAAATAAAAATAAAGTGGTAAAGCTAAAAATATTGGTTTTAATCTAATAATATACCTACTTAAAGTTTACAAAAATAATTATATATAATTTTAAAAAATCTGGAATACAATGAATGTATGACCGGCTATATGCTTAAAAAAATACCAATATTTTAAATATTGGTATTTTGATTATTGTATTGATAAATGACTCCTATGTTAAGAAACCCAGATTTGTGAACAAGGATTTTTACACACCCAACATCTTATGCAAACGTACATACTTAACCTTTCCGCTTTCACAAAACATTACGTTTTAAAAATAATATATTTATCTCAATAATACATTTTCTTGTAAATTTTATACCAAATTATCAAATGAATGACGAAAAATTACCATTATAACATTATTAAGTGTCGGGTTGTGGTCCCGTGGTTAGTGTCGCGGACTCTTAAGTCAGAGTTTCTCAGTTCGAATCTACTCTACCACAATTTGATACCTATTTCTAATAATAAGCCGCTTAGGCTCACAGAAAGAGTATGAAATAAAAATATTTGTGTAAATAATAAAAACACAAATATTCTTCTTTATTAAAAAAATAAAAAAGCAACAGTTTGCAAAAATTAGATATTGACAGTTTTAATATTGAAAAGGGAATTTTTATTATTTACATGATGGTTTATATATCACACATTTAACAAATAAGTCTTTTTTATTGGTATATATTTATTTCTTTATTTTTATATTAACGTAGATTTTCTAGATCCAGAGATATTTTTAATTGGACATTATTTTATAATTGTCCGCCTCCGTAGTGTAATGGTCAGCACGCTCGGCTACCGTTTTGGAGGTCCCGGGTTCGATTCCCAAGGGGGGTAAAATAAATATAAGTGATTTTTTTCACTGTCATATTTATTCAATATTACCCTGGACTCGTACCTGAAGCGGAGGGCTGATCACCTTTCCTTCATGTGTAAACGATCAAGATAACACTGCGTTTATATGACGCAGTGCCCTATGCACCATTGCGGTGCGGATAAGGGTTTTAATATTATTATTATGATTTTAACACTAATATTTCTCACTATTAAATAATAAAAAAAACTGAAATATATCACAAACTCTTGATATGGTTTTGTTTTTAAATAAGTATTTTTATTACTCGCTTATGATGGAGCGGTAGGAGAATTGTCCCAGTTAGGAACTAAACTGTGTTAATAACTATTAGTTGTTTAAACAACTAATAGTTATTAACACTCAATTAAACATTCAAGGCATTGATTGAATCACTTTTTTTCCTTAAAACCATAAAAGGTTAATGTAACTTAGAAATGCGATTACCCTAACAAATGCTAATAAGAGTAAATTTATGGGGATTATTTTATTATTGGTAATGATTACTAGACAAACCAGTTTGAGTGTTTGAAAATGTCTTAATAAGACGAAACGCGTCACATATTATCATATATCGCTCACTCCGTTCAACAACGTCATTTATCAAAAATCGACAATTTTCAGTTGTGCGTGTTTTCGGAAATCCCAGAAAATGTACTAAGTATATCCCAGCAAAAGTGGCATATTTTAAACATAATATTTACCCGCTACAGGGCAGAAAGTGTTGTTTTTGCATTTTGAAGAAAATATGTTGTTAAAGGAGAAAAAACCTTATATTTTTAAACTTTAAAAATGATCTCTTGAAAAATCAAGTTTTTTTAAATATATGACGTTGTTGAAAACTGTAACGCATATGGTTAAATTTTAACTAACTAACTAACTAACCATCACGCCGCTTCCCCGAAGGGGTAGGCAGAGAGAATAGAGCGCCACACCACTCTGTCCTTGCAAACATTCTTCGCCTCTTCCACGTTCATGCATCTCCTCATACATACCCGCCGATTGTTACGACTCCTAACCTGACCACATTCAAGTATTTGGCATACCTGATCGTGCCACGTATTTCTCGGTCTTTCTCTGCTTCTTTTCCCGCTAACATTCGCCGCATAAATTTGTTTTACCGATTTACTGTTAAATTTTTTGTATTAAATCTTTTAAAATCCATTATTATTTATGGATTTGGCATTAATTTTGAGGAATACAAAAATTAAACACTTGTATAGTATCAATTTTTGAGTTTATTAATGTAAAACTTTATTATGACAGTTAGTTTGTTGTGACAGGTGCCGTGGCGAGTTGGGTAGACGCTCGACTGCGAAACTGGCGTCGCGGGCTCGATTCCCGCCAAGTGCTAAATAAATTCAAGAAAGATTCATTTTCAATTGGTCCGGGTATTTATGATGTATTTTTTGCATTTACCTTCCCTATCCTTACTATCCTGCCTGCAGAAAAGCTTCTGATAGAGGCTTTGCAGGTTATTCCTTTAAAAAAGAACTGTAACAATTGTGTTTAAATCAATAAACTTAAAATGTGGTTTTATGCAAATGTTTTATTTTTGGATTTAAATAAGTAAAACCCTTCGTATTTTTAATGCTAAATGTTTTGTTTTTTTGTAAAAACGATACGAGAATGTAATTTTTTTTAAACGAAATATATTTTCTGTTCCTGACAGTTTCCTTTGACTTTTGATATTTATTTTTAAAAGCATATAGTCGGGAAATAGCTGAAAACAATCTAAACATATTTTTTATAAGGGAAGTATGTAATTAAACCTGCGGTTTTGTAACGTACATACTGAATATTTTATTTACTGTTTGAAGCGAAAAAAATATTTCTCAATGATTTACATAATTCAGATTTTTTAACGAAAATTTTGGCACGCTCAAAATATTGTAAATAAAATATTCATTTATTTAAACCCTTATCCGCACCCGAAGGTGAATATCATATAAACGCAGTTTTATCTTGATCGTGAAAGGAAAGGTGATTAGCCCTTCGCTTCAAGTACTATCCCACGGTAATATTAAACAAATATTAGAGTGAAAAAAAAACACTTATATTTTTGACCCACCCTGGGAATCGAATCCGGAACCTCAAGTATAAAAGCTGAGCGTGCTGACCATAACACTACGGAATCGGACAGAATAAAATAACTGTAGAAACATTATTTAAATAAAATTTTAAAATAATATTTTCAGGCGTCTTATAGTATGCAAAATAATTCAAATTTTAATAAAATTGCACGGATTGTTTTCATCATATGTAATGTAAACGATTTGTATTGAAACCTAGATATAGATGAAGAATATTATTTATTGCGATCCTACACAGGCTGGTTTAGTTGATCACTTTATATTCGTGTAAAATTACACTCTACCCAAGATTGACAACCATACTACACAAATTTCGTACATATATCCTTTAATTGACACGTTTATTCACATGCGAGTTCTCGGCACCATCTTTGATAGAGTTCTTTTTTAGCAAAGATCTTCATGAAATGTTTATAAAACATTCATCCCAAATTATTTTACATACCAGGAAACCCCTAGAAAAAATTATTGTGGTTATATAAAATGTTTTAAAAGTATATTGCTATCGGAAAAAATTTTTTTTTTCTTTATTAGCGCCCGTAGCTAATTTGAACAGAATATATGTATTACATATATACTTTATGATATGTTATAAAAATAAGTTTTCCCTTTTTAAGTACCTATATTATTGGTTCGAAAAGTACTTAAATAAACAAGGATGAACATATAAAAAATAACGTTTTTTTTCATTAATATAAAATATTTGAATTATTATTGCTTTATAGTTAGGAAGTGATAAATTTCAGATATCAATTTGGTCCGCGAAATCATTGCCAAGGTTTTGCATTTTGTATATATATAACGTGGTAATATTTTTCTTCGTAAATTGGGTGTAAATAATATGTAAAGTGGGTGTTTAATAATAAAATAAACAATTTGTTGCTTTGTAATTAAAGTTTAAAATTAAAGTTTATTCTTAATTTATCTTTATAATATTTTTCTATCTGTCTATCTGATTCTGACAGTTCAGAATATTATATTTTTTTCTATCTGATGTCTTTTGTTTTATTCAGTGCGACGCATGCGACATCTGGTGGTAGATTTATACTTTATGTAGGTACTTAATAAAATGTATAGGTAGGTACCTAGTTATTTTATTACATATATAGTATTGAATCCAGACACTGTCCGGCTGTTATTACAACAAAATATATGACGGCATTTTACTTGATTTAAAAAACAATTGGACAGTGTAATATGTTGTTATCTGCTCGTCATTAGACACACCATTAATGCCGAAAAATGATTTTCATGAAACAAATATGTTCCCGAAAACAATTTTGCTTATCAATCTAGATTTAAGCACGAACATTTTTGTTCATTTGTAAAAATAACACGAGTTTAATGTCATGTCATACAAATAATAAAATTTTACAATCCATGTTCTCCGTTGAGGGTGGAAAATATTTTTTATTTAATATTATTTTCGTCCGCCTCCGTAGTGTAATGGTCAGCACGCTCGGCTACCGTTCTGGAGGTCCTGGGTTCGATTCCCAAGGGGGGTAAAATAAATAAAAGTGATTTTTTCACTGTAATATTTATTCAATATTACCATGGACTGGTACCTGAAGCGGAGGGCTGATCACCTTTCCTTCATGTGTAAACGATCAAGATAACACTGCGTTTATATGACACAGTGCCCTATGCACCATTGGGGTGCGGATTAGGGTTTTATTATTTATTATTATTTTAATTTTAATTAATTTTTTTAATTTAGTAATCCAAAATATTATAATTTAATTAATTTGCTAGACTCTTTTCACTTTATACATATATTAATACTAGTTACGCTGTTCCAATAAAAAAAGCAACTAAGCGCTTGTGCTTGGAGAGGGACTTACACTCAATGCTAATTGTTTATACATGACATAATATATTTTTTCTTTGAATTATTTTTTTCGTGTATTTAAATCGGACAGGATTTGACAGAATATTACGAGTGTGTTTAAATCTTTGTTCACAAATCTGTGTTTTAAAGACTTAGGAATTATTTTTTCATATTGATATCTCAAAATATATGAAAAAGAATATGGAGATCTGAGTAATTTACAGGGCTTATGACCTGTTTCATGAACTCTGTAAATGCCCAGACTTCAATAATCTTCTTCATCTATGAGATGTAAAAAAATGTAAAAAATGTATTTGTCAATCGTGAATAGAATGGTGAATGTACAAAGTGATCAATAAAACCAGCATATGACACGTCATCGGCTGGTTATGTGAATGCCCAGACTTCAATATTCTTCTTTATATGAGTTGTCAAAAAATACAAAAAAATGTAGTTATAGATGGTGAATGTTGAATGGATGGTAGAATGGTGAATGTTATACTCGTACAAAGTGATAAATAAAACCCGCCTATGACAGGCCATAGGCTGGTTTTGTAAATGCCCACACGTCCATTTTCTTCTTCATCTATGTTGAGATAAAAAAATGTAATATAATAAATTGATAAAAAATACAACCGCATCAAAACACTTTCAGAAGCCTGACCTATTAACCATTATAAAAGGTCGCTGTCACGGCGTAAATCCGGTCGTTTCTGAAAAAGTCTGGGACATTAACATCTTAACGGTTCGGTGAGACAACAGCGTTTTAATGTGCGGTCATTAACGGTACTTACCGCTTTATTAGCGCGCTATTTCGCGACATTATGTTGGCCGTGTTACGTCCGTTAGTAGGCGCTACTTGCAGCGCTACTGCGAGGGATTCTTTTGGTCATTATACTAGCAAGGGGAGGTTTTTATTGAGTACGCAGACTTTTTTTAAGGCGTAGGTTTAGACAACGAAAATATATTTTTGTTACTTTTGGCTTTAGGGAAGGACCTATTTTCATACTATTTTTTTTTTGACATCTCATCAAAGATGAAGAAGAATATGGAAGTCTGGGCATTTACGATTGTAAATGCCCAGACTTCTGTAATTGAATCTGTAATTGAAGATAATCAAGACTTTGTGAACAAGTATTTGGACACACTCAAAATGTTGTAAAAAAGACTTGTTTATTTATTTATTTAAACTTCATGTACAGAAAATAAATAAGTTCATTGGGGGGCATATTGCTAAAAAGTAGTATCTTTTAAAACACCAAAAGCAGACTAGTGATATTGGTCAAAACGTTTGATATCATGTATAGGTGTTTGCAATCAGAGGGTAGATAGTACTTGAACATTTAAAAACAACATAATTTAGAAATTGATGATTATGAGGAATTTTCAAGGCAAAAGAGAGTTTAGGGAAGGAGGTAGAGGGATAGAAAACTAATGGAGGAGGTTTGATGGACAGTTAGGATTCTAATGATAGATAGTAATGTCTCAGACGTTTCTTAAAAGTTTACGTGTGTGGATAAGAGAAACCCTATAACTTCCTTAAAAATATTATATTAATATATTATATTATTTATATTTATTATTTTTTATTATTATTGTTATTAAAATATATTATATTTTTTATAATTATATTAATATATTAATGTATTATCACCACTGTACTATATTTTGATGTAATTCCATTTCTTTATTATTATCGATACCCCGCAACTTATTTTCCTTTAAATCCAGGTAACATTTAAAGTTATTAAATTTTCTGCTTAAAATACCGTTTTTATATTGAAAAACAATGTTTTTCTTCGAAACAAATATATGTTTTTTGAAGAGATATTATAAGGAAGGAGTTATTGTACAAAAAAAGAAAAATAATATATAATTAAAAATACATGTATTCTAAAAAAGATCCAATTTACAGTCTAAAAAGAATACATAAAAAAACTACATCGAAAACTTTTGATACGTACATTTACTGTGTGAAATAATGACTATTTTGATATAAAATAAAACACACTGAGAAATTCCGTTTTTTTAGTTATTCATGTAAATATGACCAGTTTCAATAATATAAAATCTTTGAGAATATCTGTAGTTCTCAAAACCAGACGAGTTTATGTTAATAAACTCAAAAAAGTGGTTTATTACATGCAAGTGTTTTATTTATTAATTAGTCATTAACATTGTGGAATGACTTGTTGATTATTTTTAAAATTAAACACATCTATAATATCACTTATTGAGTTTTATTTCATTACACACAAGTTTCGAAGACAACAATCGTTTTTGTAATCATATTTTGTAACACCTATATAATATTATACATGTGTTTCATTTTAAAAATAATACATCGTATTATTCTACAAAGTGAATTTTTACATATCCTCAATATTATTAATATTTAAAACATTTACTTTGTGGTTAGTCATTTTTACTTTTTAAAATTTTGAGTAATATTAGTATATAACCACATTTTTACAATATATAAAATTTAAATCGTAATTATTTTTGTACCTACATGATATTTTAAGTTGTTTGATAGCAACCAATTGATTTATCTTGAAGATTGATGACTCCACGATTCGAATGGTTCATTGTGTCGATCTGTTCAGTTTAAAACGTTCGTCACATCTCTCATCCTTATTCTCCTCTTTTGTTATTCCAAAACACACGCACTTACCGTCATCTTTTATGGCATATGATTAAAGATAGAGCCGTTACATATTTCACCCCATTGATTTCAAATATTCGAAGGTTATTGCGTTATTTTATCTAAATTCGATACGGAAATCATGCGAGAAGGGTGCTATCGAGGTCTGCCTTTCAGAAAGCACACCCTCATTTGAATAAACCGAGCAAGGGAATGGGGGTGGAGAGTGCAAAAAACATCTCTGCTAAATTGAATCCAGCGAAAATGATCGGGAATGATTATATTGTTTTCACGTATCCTGTTTCAAATTATTTTGAGAAACAATGCATCCCTACACATGTAAAGGAGTACATGTCGTGGATATACTGGCAAAAGATATGAACTCTAAAATCTCTGTTTGAATAATCTCTCTTATTTAAAGCTTTTAGCCTGAATAAAATATCATTTCTTGAATGTTTTTCGCAGATACTTTGTGGCATATTTTATAAAGTTTACAAAATAAAACTACTTTGTTTTAACCACTTTTTATTGGTACACTTTTTCCAACCGGTTTCGATAAGAACCCTGTCATCCTCAGGGTTTATTCACTAATTCTAAAACTTTGAAATACTCAATATACTAAATATTTTTCATATGGAGAAAATACATTCAGGTTTACATAAAAATATTTTTTGCACTGTAAAAAGTTCAATAAGAGGCTTGATATTTATTTTTAATACATTTTATTATATTTTTAAACTTTCAAAACGATCTCCTGAAAAATCAAGTTTTTTTATATATATGACGTTGTTGAAAGCAGTGAGCGAAATGTGTAAGGATGTATATGTATAATAATGTAAGTGATAATCTACATCCTCACACATGCTTTAAAAAATTACTCTCACATAACACATGAAAGCACCTGATAGCAAAGCACACAAATCACAATAAACACACTTTATCGAAACGTATATAGAAGTACAAGTCATTAATTATGTCAGCCCCAGCTTGAAATCTATGGATTTGATAGAATGATGTATCGATTATAAAAAAGCTAAAAATTTTACTAGGTTAAATATTTACTGATTAAAAATTCGAGAATTTTTTATGCTTTGGGTAAAATGGTGAATGTTACACGCGTTACAAGTGTTTACTAACCAGCCTGTGACAGCCTGAATAAGAATATGGAATATTTACAGGGCTAATGACCTGTTTCATAAGCCCTTTAAATACTCAGACTTTGTTAAGATGTTAAGAATAGTATGATAGAAACCGTTTGCGCGGTTTTCCAGTCAAACACTAATCTTCAACCGTCCATTTTTCATCAAGTAGCCCATTACAGGCTTTCAAAAATTGCCATAGCGGACGGTATTTCACGTCCACAAGGCGGGGTATTGGTAAAGTTTTCAACTAGCAATAATCGCACCTCGGATAGACCTCATTGGTTACGATATCGCCACTGCGCAAAGTTAAATAAATCGTCGGAAGGTGGACTACTTATAGCTGACCTTAGTGCTTTCATGAGTGCATTGGGAACGCTTGTGGCGCCATCTAGAGTTAACGCTGAGAGCTAATACCGCGTAAAAGAATTCTCCTTGAATAGATTCGGCAGTCATTATTTATGTTTAATTGATATTTTACTCATTAATTACCAGTTATTTTATGATTTTGAAAGTTTATATGTAATTAATTTTATTAAAAACATATAATTCGAAAAAATTACTTGGTAAATACCACTATGATTAAAAAGTATATAGATTATAAAAATACATTATATAAGACCCAGTTTGAAATCTGTACAATCCGGATTTGACATAATAATGAATCAAATATAAAAAAAGGAGCTTTTATATTTTCTTACGATAAATATTAACGGATTAAAAATCAGGGATTTTTGGAGCTTATGAGAGAAAATTCCTTACTAAGAAAATTCCCAGAAATTTACACTGAAATAAAAATAATACCTTAACGGTGGTATTACACTTTAATAGAATTAGTTATATCATTCAGACAAAAATTATAATATCGTAAATAATTACATAAAAATGTGTATAATTACAATATTACATTTAAACTGATTTTATTTAAATTTATATTAATATTATGGAAAGTGTTGTTTTTAATTGACATGCATATAGGGTACAGAGCTACATTTATTGACTAAAAATATGATTTTAAGATCTGTTTAATTATTTTTACACATGGAATATTGTAGGTACTTTTATTTTATTGTTTAAAACTCTTATCCGCGCCCCAATGGTGCTTAAGGCACTGCATTATATGAACGCAGTGTTATCTTGGTCGTTAACACATGAAGGAAAAGTGATCAGCCCTCCACTTCAGGTACCAGTCCAGGGTAATATTGAATAAATATTATAGTGAAAAAACACTTATATTTATTTAACCCCCACTGGGAATCGAACTCGGGACCTCCAGAACGGTAGATGAGCGTATTGATCATTACACCACGGAGGCGGTAGGTACTTAGACCAAGAATATTTACGAAAATACTATGTAAAAGTAACCAATATTAATATAATTAACCCAGCGGTTTTAAAACTTTTTTGGTGACAGAACCCCTTTGAAACTCTTTTAAATGTTACATTATATTTTACAGGGCTTTAAAATAACCAAAAAATGTTTTTTTTTATCATTAAATGAAAATCACATCATTTATTGTCGAGCTGTGGTCCTGTGGTTAGTGTCGTGGACTTTTAAGTCAAAGTTTCTCGGTTCGAACCCACTCTACTACAATTTGATACCTATTTCTAATAATGAGCCGCTTAGGCTCACAGAAGTAGTGTGGAATTTAAATGTTTGTGTAAATAATAAAAACACGAATATTTCTCTTTTTAAAAAAAAGTAAATTATATAAGTACTACTGATTCTACAATTGTACCTTAGAACGAGGCTGCTTGAACATTGATGTGTTACTTGAGCCCAGTACAAAAAAATATTTAGATCGAGGTATCGATCGTCAGGAAAACAATGAATCATGTCGATACGTTCATTATGGTAGACCAAATAGAGATTTTTTTGTACTGGGCTCAAGTAACACATCAAAGTTCAAGTAGTCCCATTCTACGGTATATAAAATAACACAAAATAACAATACTGATTCCTCTGGGTATTAATAAAAACTGTTTCACTTTGTGGTTATATTTAACCAATTTTAATTTAAGTTTTTTAAAAAATCTTGGCAAAACCATGTGGAACCCTAGGGATCTGCGGAGCACACTTTGAGAACAACGTGTCCAACCAACAAATCTGACTTTTCACAGTCGTTAGAAAAATCTCTATGAAGAAAATACTGATGTGAATATTTTTTCTCAAATACATTTTTAAGTCGAGCAAAGGGTTAATGAAGGTACTTGTAGAAACCAACGGCAGAGTTGGGGGAATGGATATGAAACCCAGCCTGTGAAGCCGCAGGGTATAGCCATTCTTTTCTTGCACTATTCATTATTTACACAGGGCCGAATTATCCAAAAATATGCATATTATATATAAGAAATAAGCATATATATATATATATATATATATATATATATATATATATATATATATATATATATATATATATATATCAGTGGCGGTACTTCCCTAGAAGCCCAAAAGCCCGGCTTGCCTAACAACTCCAAATAAAAATGACTAAATCTTGACCAAATGATTAAAAACACATAATTAATGTATGACTGTTTTTAAATTATCGCGCGCTTATATGATTATTAAACACTATGCATGCCATTATGGTTATGGTTGATATCTGAGGAAGATATTTTATTACAGTGAACATTTTCTTTATTTAAAGGTGATGACTATACCTTACAAAAGTAACATGTATGCATATTTTTACAATGATTACAATACATTGTTTATATTAATTATACTTTCTGAGTGCTTACTATACTGGAAATGATTGAGGTGAAGATATTATAGGTACATCATGTATTCACGAATGTGAAAAATAATGGGCTTGCCTTACTGGTAAACCCTAGGCACGCCAATGATATATATATATATATATATATATATATATATATATCATTATATCATATATATATATATATATGATATAATGATTATATCATATATATATATATATATATATATATATATATATATATATATATATATATATATATATATATATATATATATATATATATATATATATATATATATATATATACATATATAAGGTCCCGGGCTCGATTCCCTGGGGGGAGGGGTTAAAATGAATGTAAGTAATTTTTCACTTTCATATTTATTTAATATTATCCTGGATTGGTACCTGAAGCGGTGGGCTGATTACCTTTCCTTCATGTGTGAACGATCAAGATAACACTGCGATTTTGTGATGCAGTGTCCTATGCACCATCGGGTGCAGATAAAGGTTTTAATAAGAAATAACAATAAACAGGTGAAAATACTTAAATTGTTTGTATTTTCATTTGTTTATGAGATTATCAGTAGGTACTTCTCGAAAGTCGTTTTTACATTAAAAAACTCAAAAAAGTGGTCTTTTTTGTATTTCAATCATTATATTATTCTAAAGAGTAAATACTAAATTATTTCAAAGTAAAAGTCATTTTTTAATTCGATTGATCTGACGTGATGTTTATTTAATAATATTTTTCTTATATCCTGAGTTCACCCCTTGAAGCGCTCTGCAGTCATCGGAATAAGTAAAAAGACACCTTTTCATAGTTCATTCTTCCACTGGAGCAGCGGTCGGCAAACTCATTAGTCAACAGAGTATAACCAAATATCCACAGTACAGTTGAGGTTAATTATATTGAAATCTATGTTTTTTAAATATTATAATGTGGCCCTAAAACATTATAGGGATGTGAGCTTAAGAGCGGCATTGATAATACAGGGTGGCACAATGGGTATTGAAATTTTTCTGAAAAACTTTACTAAATAAAAAAACGACCAAAGTCAAAAACTTAAGTAATTTGACATTTCAACAAAGATGAAGAAGAATATGGACATCTGGGTATTTATATTACACTTATCAACCTGGACCGGTGGTTTTACCAGGGACATGTAAATTAATTTCATAACACCTTTCCCCCCCCACATTTTTTCAATGGAAGCGCCATCTGTTGTACGTTATGTACAACAACACACGCAATACTAAAAATTCCCATGGTAGACAGCATGCCTCTTGACAGCTGCTGTCACTTATTATTGTTTTCGATTGCATTGTAGTTTGATAGATTTTAAAGATTTTCATTGTTATTTTTTTCTTTTTAATATGACTGAGCCACAACCATGCGTGGCCGGATATAGCTAGTTATAAATAAACGCGTTTAAGTAGGTCAAATACGCTTAAAAATAGACCCAATGATTCTATTTTTATTTCTTTATTACGTGTATTATCAAAGACTTTGAAAGAACAATTAATGTCAAGAAAAAGCAATTATTTTTTTCATCTCCGAATCATGTAAACATCAAATGTGGTTTGTAATGAGCTTTGCGTACTCTTTTGAGGTCGTATTTTTGTGAAATTGTTATGGCAGGATAATTGATAACCCACAACTTAATTTTCTTTAAACCAAGGTTATATTTAGCGTCATTGATTTTTTTTCTTTAAACACCGTTTGAATATTGTAAAAATTAGTTTCTCTTATAAATAAATATATGGTTATGAAAAAAAAAATTGAAAGGTGACGAGTAAAGCAAATATAAAAATTAGTTTTAATAAATATTGTATTTAAACATTGTACGTAAATTTTGTCCGCCTCCATAGTGTTGTGGTTAGCGCGCTAGGCTACCATGCGGGAGATGCCGGGTTCGGTTCCCAAGAGGGTCGAAATAAATATTATTGATTTTTCAGTCTAAAATTTATTTAATATGACCCTGGACTGATACCTGAAGTGGAAGGCTGATCACCTTTCCTTCGTTTATTTAACGATCAAGATAACACTGCTTCTATACGATGCAGTACCCTATGCACAATAGGGGTGCGGATAAGGGTTAGAAGAGAAATATCGTAAAAAAATAATTTTATTAATATTTTTTTAAAAATGTACGCAGCACGTCTGGCTTTGGTGAAAGTTACAAGTGATCACTTAGCCAAGCTATGACAGATCATAAGCCTGTAAATACCTAGACTTTCACATTTTTTCCATCGTAAGACATCCAAATCAGGACTTGAAATAACTGAAGTGGCTTTCCAGTTAACCGCTAATCTCCCATCCGTCAGATATTCTCCAAGTAGCCCATTACAGGCTTTCAAAAATTGCCATAGCGGACGGTATTTCACGTCCACAAGGCGGGGTATTGGTAAAGTTTTCAACTAGCAATAATCGCACCTCGGATGAACCTCATTGGTTACGATATCGCCACTGCGCAAAGTTAACCAACTCGTCGGAAGACGGACTACTTATAGCTGACCTTAGTGCTTTCATGAGCGCATTGGGAACGCTTGTGGCGCCATCTAGAGTTAGCGCTGAGGACTAATACTGCGTAAGAGAGTTCCCCATGAATAGATTCGGCAGTCATTATTTATGTTTAAATTAAATTTTATTCCATAATTACCAATTATTTTATGGTTTTGAAAGTTAATCATTTATTTTATTAAAATTACATATGATTCGAAAAAAAACTTGGTAAATACCACTATGATTAAAAAGTATATAGATTATAAAAAAAAATCTTAAATGTTTTTCACAGCACATTTATGAACATAAACATTTTATGAACTTAATAAAATTAAATAATATTTTTTTAACCATTTTTTATATTATAAGTACACTTTAAGCGCATTGGGAACGATTGTGGCGCCATCTAGAGTTAGAGCTGCGAACTAATACCGCGTAAGAGAATTTCTCCATGAATAGATTCGGCACTACCATACTTTGTGGCAATATCTACATATTTATTTATTGAAATTTTACTAAGTAATTAACAATTAGTTCAAAAATACTTGGTAAATACTACGAAATCTATTGTGAAACGTGTTTCGATGCTTTTTGTATGATGAATTATTATAATTTAATTTTGTTCATAAATATGTAATAATTAAAATTTGAAAAGATCGAGAATTTTTTGATTATTTGACGTTTTTTGTAAAAATTCCACTAGAAATCGTTTTATTTTAATTACTGGTATTTTTCAGTTAACACTACAATTTCTTGAAATATATTGTGATACCTGTTTTATGAATATTATGGAAATTAAAAATAAGAGCAGAATATATATCAAATACTTGAGCGTGGTCACTTCAGGAGTCTGCGAGAATGCACGAGGAGATGCATGAATGTGGAAGAAGCGAATATTGTATTCAAATACAAAGTTATGTAGAAAGAAAAGATTGTGTAATGGGATGTGGAAGTAGCTTAATAGTTTTTTTATATTCTATTTTTCACTTTTTTGTCTGAAATTCACATCGGAATCTTTGGCGCTCTAGTATTTTGCTTTTTCTAATTTTGAAGTGAAACCTTTTAAGCTCGTTCGTACAGTCTGTGTACATAAGACATTACAAAACATGTTTGTAACAAAGGCTGCGATTTTTTAATACTTTTCTCGGAGGGAAATGTGGGATTCTAAGATACCGCAGTAATCAACCCATGGTAATGCAAGAAAGTAATCACATAAAGTAAGCGGTAAGAAAAACATGGTGTGTATTTTAGTCATGCTATTGTATATTTTGTACCCTACAGTCGAGGGGAGCTTTTCACTAGTTTACTATAAAAATAATATATATATATATATATATATATATATATATATATATATATATATATATATATATATATATATATATATATATATATATATATATATATATATATATATATATATATATATGTTTAGAAGTATAAACATATATGTATAAATATATCGTAGTCATACAGGAGAAAGTGACCAAGTGCATTTTTTGCAAAAACGTGTTCGTTGACTATTTGATATCTTACTAGCTTTATATTGCCCTTTATAATGACTTGTTCAAAATGACAAAATGCATTGATGTTCATTTTCTTTCCAAGCAAAAGTGACTTAAATGGCCCTCTTGAATATTTAACGTTTAAATATATATATATATATATATATATATATATATATATATATATATATATATATATATATATATATATATATATATATATATATATATATATATATATATATATATATATATATATATATATATATATATATATATATATATATATATATATATATATATATATATACATCTATATCTCCGCACCCGATGGTGCATAGGGCACGGCATCATATAAATAAAGTGTTATCGTGATCGTTAACACATGAAGGAAAGGTGATCAACCCTCCGCTTCAGGTACTAGTCTAGGGTAATATAGAATTAACATTAATGTGAAAACTTTACTTCTATTTATTTGACGTCACACGCCTGGGAATCGAACCTGGAACTTCCAGTAAATATTAGTTAAACGTGACTTCTGTCCTCTTTTTTGCCTTCACTTTGATTATGCTTTTAGTATTAAAATTGAATTTCTCATTACATAACCATTTGGCTAAATGCTGAGATTTCAAACGCTCCCGATATTTGTGAATCCATCAGAGAAAAGCTTCGTTTGATATCCGGTCAATTTAATTTATCTAAACATAACTGCACAAAATGAATTGGATAGAGAGATGGTTGAATGTTTTCTGTTTAAGTTAATTTCCGTAGTGTCATATCAATGTCAGAGCTTTAAAAATAGAACAGCATTCAGACAATTATAAGCTTGCAAGGAAGGTCAGCATATCCATATTACGACTAGTAATGAAAAAATATAGTACCTACAGGGGAAGAAAGGTCAGAGCTTCCATGGGGCTATCAAGGAGCCCTCGAAGGAGGCCTTGCGGAACCCTAAGGCTCCGCGGAGCACACTTTTAGAACCCCTGACCTGGAGCAACTAAGTTAAATCTCCGTACAAAATTCCAACAGGCTGTAAATGGAACCCCATTTGATTTTTTTTATTCATATGTAACTCGTAAATTCACAAAACATCCCAGTGTAGTATGAAGTAACGCGACGGTCACGTATGGTTACAATTCGTAATCATTTACGGAATACGTGCCCAGAAATACTTGGTATAATTTCTTTAAAGTTGATTTATTTCATTCGCATTATATCCATTTTGTTATTTTTTGCGTACATTTTTTAAACAAAGGGACTGCGTACACAATGGACAACGTGCCTATTAAAAAAATGTCGCCAAAACTAATTTTTTCAATATTTTTCCAGTAATCGTTTTTTGAATACTTTCATTTGCCATAAGGGTGTGTGAGGTTTGTAGCTGCTGGTTAATTTGATGCAAAGAAGGTGTTTAGTTACGGTCGTATCTACACAAAACTTGATTTTAGCCCTAAACAGATCATTTTATTCTAGCCCTGCGCGAATTATAAAACACGATACATTTAAAAATATTTATTTGAAACATAAACCCCCAGAAAACGATGGGTTATCGAATTTAGAATATGCTTTTGTGAGAAGGGCTTTAAATATGTTTGTTTAAATAATCAATTATCAACTTTGGTAGGATAAATTACTGACGGCTGGAGAGTAAAGAGTCAAAAGAGCAATTTTGGGCATGTAACTAATTATATTATCTTTTCATCTCACCAATAGATGTCTCTAGTGAAGTTCTAGTGATTCAAAAATAATTTTTCATTATTGGTTTATATTTATAGAATTTCCAAGAATTTGGGTATTGTGGTTGTCAATAATGAGTAGAATTGGTCAATGTTACACGTGTGTAAAGTGATCACTTAAACCAGCCTATGACGGTCGTCAGCCCCGTTAATGCCCAAACTTCCATATTCTTCTTCATCTTTGATGAGATGTCAAAAAATAATATGAAAATAACTCCTGTAATTGGAGATAGTCCAGATTTTGTGAACAGGTATTTGGACACACTCAAAATTTTGTAAATTATATTATCTCTTCTTTTAAACACAATTGTTTTCTTAATAGATAAATAATATCGCATTCCAGCCCAGAAACTTTCATATTTTATCTGATTCTAGTCCTGAATACTTTACCTATTAGTATTTAAAAGCTGTATTTATACATCAATTAAAAATACGTTCCGTGTGCTACATCTTCAGCGACACCTATAATTAAAATTAGTTTTTTTTTAAATATCAAAACCTTATTGAAATGTATAAAAGACGATTTATTTGGTATTCTCGTCCACGCCACTGCAATATTTCGTTTTCACACAATATTTTCCTGTAATCAGCTTTGTGACTTTATTACCGTGCGGCCAACGTGTTAGCGTAAAAACTAAATATGGACAGAAAACCCATCTCGCGCTTCGACCCTCGGGAGGGCATAATAGGACACGTGATTGCGGATACAGCCCTCGCTCGTGGCTCTAGTGGCAACTCAGGACGACAGATCACTCGACAACGCCTACTAGATACGAGGTAAGGGTTTCATTGCCTTGTTATGCTGTGTATGTGTAAGTTGGCTTATTTATGTTACATATTAAACAAAGGTGTCTAAACATAGGTGAATATATATATATATATATATATATATATATATATATATATATATATATATATATATATATATATATATATATATATATATATATATATATATATATATATATATATATATATATATATATATATATTTGTATGATCCAATTTCCAAACATTGTACTTGATTCACTAGAATCGTCACTATAGACATCTATTGGTGAGATGAAGAAGCTTTTTTATTGAGCAGAAACTTTTATACTTGTATGTGAGGTCCGAATCCTGCATTATTATCACATACACGAGAAACGCCAGAAAATGTCCTTTAAATTTTATTATTTTGTATTATAATTTTACCAGATTCTTTATCTACAATATTTGGACACATTCAAAATGTAATAAATTAATAAATTGATTAATATCGAGAAATCTAAAATTTAGAATAAAAAACATCGTCGTGGAGTCACCAATGATTCTTTTACAGAATTCGCAAATTAAATCATGTAAACTAACCACTCATTTGACTCACACACGCTCAAATTATACCATTATATTACATATTATTAGCTCAGTTACATACGAAGGGCAAGTCATAAACAATTTATTAAAGTTAGAAACAAATATTTTTTAAATATTGATTAAACATAAATTAATAGTATGCATTCCAAAATTCTTTACCATTATTGTCTATGATACCATTAAACCAAGTCCCTCCCCTAAAACCCCCCCTCTGGTTATTACCCCACCCACCTCTACATATCGTAGTCATACAGGAGAAAGTGCATTTATTACAAAAACATGATTATTGACTATTTGATATCTTACTAGCTCAATATTGCCCTGTAAAAATCCCAAAGCGATTTTAAATTTGGAAGAACAATATATTGACTTGTTAAAAATGACTAATTGCATTGATGTTTATTTTCTTGCCAAGCAAAAGTGACTTAAATGGCCATCCTGAAGATTTTACGTATTTTTAGTTGGTCACTTTCTCCTGTACGACTATAATATACCTGTATTATTTATTGTTCATTAGTTTTTGTGAGTACCTGTCGATGAAAACAACTGTAGTTTTCAAAACTAGTTGTGTGAAATGAAATAAAACTCAATAATTGATGAAATACAAGTGTTTAATTTTTAAAATAGATCTGTGTTGATAACGATTTCAAACGATTTTTTTATCACTCAGTGTTTCGCAAGACTAAGTTTCCTTTTGTATTGTGTAGTTTTAAATACTTATTTTTTATTATTTACGGTTCTTCGACGTAAAAGATGTCACCCTCACATTTGCGTACTTAATAATGATGGGTTATGAACGTGACGTCGTTAACAGGCTAAGGGGGTTCGTTTTATAAGGGCTGTCTTGCGAAGAGTGACAGAGGAGGAAATTCAATTTCATCCCCCTAGTAAAAACACTTGCCACAATATTGTGCGTCGAGATTCTATTGTACGTTTTCTAGGGATGGAAAGACTGAATTAGGAGATAACTTGTCGAAATCAAGTATTTTTAATACTTGAATGTATTTGAAATAACCTAACCACCGAATCTTATCACTGATTAAATAAAATACACGTGGAAAAAATATAATAAAGTTATTTTATAATATAACCTAACCTAACCTAAACTAAACTAATCTAAACAAGGAGTTAGAATGATCGGTGGGCATGTTTTAGGACAGTGTTCCGCAAACTTTTCCTATTCAAGGTACAACTACCAAATTAAGAAATTTCAGAGGTGCATAATTACCATATTTTGGTAACATATTTAACATATTACCTTTGTTTTATGCGAAATGTGAGCAAATTTTTGGAAGTTCTATATATATAACAATAATAAAACCGTTAACACAGTGTTATCTTGATCGTTTACACACGAAGGAAAGGTGATCAGCCCTTCGCTTTAGGTACCAGTCCAGGGTAATATTCAATAAATATTACAGTGAAAAAATCACTTATATTTATTCGACCCCCCTGGGAATCGAGCCCGGGACCTCCAGAACGGTAGCCGAGCGTGCTGACCATTACACTATGGAGGCAGACAGTTCTATGTATATGGACCAATTAAGAAACATTGTTCCTGAATCACTACAACTTCACTAGAGACATCTATTTGTGAGATGAAAAGAAGCTTTTTATTGAGCTGAAACTCTTATATTAGTATGTGAGGTCCGAATCCTGGATTATAATCACATACATGAGAAACGCCAGAAAATATAATTTTCATTTTTTATTTTTTAGGCTTATAATTTGACCAGTTAATTTATTAGCAATATTTTGAGTGTGTCCAAATACTTGTTCACAAATCTGGATTATTTCCAATACAGGAGTTAATTTTCATATTATTTTATGACATCTCATCATGATGAAAATTAACTCCTATAATTGGAGATTATCCAGATTTTGATTATAGGAGTTAATTTTCATATTATTTTATGACATCTCATCATGATGAAAATTAACTCCTATAATTGGAGATTATCCAGATTTTGATTATAGGAGTTAATTTTCATATTATTTTATGACATCTCTTCATGATGAAAATTAACTCCTATAATTGGAGATTATCCAGATTTTGATTATAGGAGTTAATTTTCATATTATTTTTATGACATCTCATCATGATGAAAATTAACTCCTATAATTGGAGATAATCCAGATTTCTGAACAGGATCTGGACACACTCAAAATGTTGTAAATAGTACCCAATTATACGAATAGCTACTCAAAATTTCTGGCATTCATTTGCAGTAAATCATAAAATAGCATGTGTTGCCAAAAATACTTCTTCTACATGTTTCATGGTGAAGAATTCGTCTCACATCTCAACAAAATGTCATCCATCCTTTTGACCTTTGTGTCCCGTCAAGTTTACAAACAGTGAGTTTAAGTCATGATTAACTGTGGAATGTGAGCGATGCGTGATATTTTGGGAATACACGTTAAAATAATCCGGGTCCAGATCTTGCAAACAAATAAAAAGGGTCTCTGCTAAATAAAAGCTTTCTAAACGCAATAAAAGATGGCTGTTGTGATCAAGAAACGTCATGAGATGGATCATATATCGCTCACTCCTTTCAAGAACGTCATAAATCAAAAAACTTGATTTTTCAGTAATACGTTTTTAAGTTTAAAAATATAACACAATGTACTAAAAATAAATATCAAGGCACTCATTGAACTTTTTACTGTGCAACAGATCTTTTTAGGTAAAACCTGAAAGTTTTTTCTCCATTCGAAAAATATTTAGTATATTTATAAAAATAATTAAACAATACCTTTTCTTCAAAATGCAAAAACAACACTTTCTGCCCTGTAGCGGGTAAATATTAAGTTAAAAATATGCCGGTTTTGCTGGGATATAGTACATTTTCTGGGCATGCTGAAAACATGCACAACTGAAAATTGACGATTTTTGATTTATGACGTTCTTGAAAGGAGTGAGCGATATGTGTAACTTTATTGTTTTAACATTTTGTGTTGTTTATAAGTGTGTGAATAGTACTATGGTTGTGACGTGTAGTATTGTTTGCGTTCTGTTGTAGTTATTGTCCTGAAGAAGAGACGGGTACGTCACAAAACCGGTAGATAAAATCTAATTCAGTTGTTATATACTAACATTTCTATCATTAAAAAAAAACAATAGCTAAAGAGTCACGAAGAACATAAATGCTTTTAAAATAAAAAAATAGTAATAATCTTATTAATTTTTGTTTGTGCCAACTCTAAAATACTTAAATTACGCCAAATCCTCGTAAATATTACATAATTATATTTTGTCATTCTGATATCGGATCCGTGAAAGTTCATAAGAAACTGTCACAAGAGATGGTGTCATACATGGTAAAAATAGTGAAGGACATTGTTATAGTAAACCAAGCTAGGACACAAAATACCAAAGCCTTTTCTAGTGGAACGGAAGGCCTGTTGACGACAATCAACAGTCCAGCTTCTCTTTTTTTTTTTTTTTGTTTTTTTATTTTTTTTTTACAAAAATACATTTTTGAAATACAAAATAGGTAAATATACAGAACATCTTATATATAACGTTTCTACCTCTCTAATAAAGTAGATACTTGTGTTTAGAGAGGGAGTTCGTTTCACATTTATTTTATTTTTATTTTTATAAAGTAAGTAAATTAAAACAAAGTAAATTAAAATTAAAAATAAAAAATTAACGAGGTAAATTAAAATTCTCTTGAGGAGTTTACGTGGTTTCCTTCCGACAATGAGCAAATGCTGATACACTTTTCATTGGTCCACACTAGATTATCCCTCCTTTTCCCAACGTAGATTAAAATAAAACAATTTTTAGGTAAAATCAACAAAAAATCTTTTCGATAATCTATAAACCTTGAACATAATAAGCAAAGTAAAGAATAAATAGATTTCTTATCTAAAAAATAAAAGTATTTTAAGTATCTATCCTTTCAAAGGTTATCTTTTTAATATTTCACTTGAGATTATCGTCCAAACATAATTTCCTAAAACAAGTGTATTCAAATATTTCATATTGTCAACATTCCTGAAATTACGAGATAAGAAAAGGGTCGATTTTGTAATCGATGTAATTAACAGCCCCATAATTAATATTACAGTAATAGAGAAGGTCATAGAGGGATGCTTTTATAGAATACCGAAGGCCTAAGGGCTAAGGCAGTGGTCCTGCACCTTTTTGAAGTCATGAAGCACTTTTGATCATAAGGAAAATTCACGGTACACCAGAACTAAAGATACAAAAATAACTTAATTAAAAATAAAAATATTATTGTTATTTTTTTGACATCTCATCAAAGATGAAGATGAATATGGAAAAAATAATATGAAAATAACTCTTGTAATTGGAAGTAATCCAGATTTTGTGAAAAAGTATTTAGACACACTCAAAATGTTGTAAAATAAAACTGTTTATTTTTTACAGACAAGTTAAAAATATTTTTTTTTTAAAAAATACATAAAAACACAAATGAAATACTCAAATAAATCTTTTTTCAGTGAAAATTATTCAATGTGACACTTGAGATTGTCGGTTTTTACAAATTTCAGCGAGTTTAGGTCTAATATTTCACTCACTCCTTTCATTTTCATATATCAAAAATCGTCAAATTTCAGTTGTGCATGTTTTCGAAATACCTAGAAAATGTACTTTATCTTAGCAAAAGCGGCATATTTTTAACCTAATATTTACCCACTATAGGGCAGAAAGTGTTGTTTTTGCATTTTGATGAAAAGGTATTGTTTAATTATTTTTTTAAATAAACATAATATTTTTCAAATGAAAAAAAAAACATTCAGATTTTACCTTAAAAGATCTATTGCACAGTAAAAAGTTCAATAAGTGGCTTGACATTTATTTTTGATACATTGAATTATCTTTTTAAACTTTAAAAACGATCTCCTGAAAAATCAAGTTTTTTGAAATATGACGTTGTTGAAAGAAGGCTTCTCTCATTCCTTCATCGAAATCGGTTGAAAAGTCAAGGTTCACAAATCAAGTTTCACAAGTCTTTTCAATGAATCTATCATTGATGGAACACCGTCTGTAAAAATTGCTACACATAACTCTCATGATATATTCAATTGTTCAAGTATGATGATATAGCATCAAAGATATATTGACCGCTGTTGTGAGGTGAGCGCACGCAGCATCACTTTGTGAGGGTGCTGCCATCTAGCCATTTTATTTGCAACTCAAATCACATAGTAAATAAGCCAATATTAGATATTCTCAATATTATTAATATATAAAGCATTTACTTTGTGGTTAGTCATTTTTACTTATTTATTTTTTTACAAAAATGTTAATAAAATTAGTATATAACCACTCACCGAGATTTTTACGTCTACCGGTTTCGAGACGTACCCATCTCTTCGTCAGGACAACCACTAACACAGCATGCAAACAATACTACCCTTCACCACCATAGCACCATTTACACACTCAAAACAACACAAAATCTGTGTAGTTTTGAGTGTGTAAATGGTGCTATGGTGGTGAAGGGTAGTATTGTTTGCATGCTGTGTTAGTGATTGTCCTGACGAAGAGACGGGTACGTCTCGAAACCGGTAGACGTAAAAATCTCGGTGAGTGGTTGTATACGAATTTTATCAATATTAGATTTTTGTTTTCATTATTCACGGAGCAATAAGCTCGCAGAGCACCGGTTAAGAACCACTGGGCTAAGGTATTTCGAAATCGATTAAGTATACATTTGTGTTTAATAGAAGAGATAATTACACGCTCGAAATTGCGGTTAGGAAACTTCGCCATCCAACCGTCTATAATTTATCCCACCAAAGCAGATTATTGAATATCTGTATGTACATATTTCTAGGCCTTCTCATAGAAAACATTTTCTAAATACGGTACCTAATCCATCCTTTTATGCGGAGGTTGTTTCACATTTAGTATGTCGCGTTAATTGAAATCGCGAATAAAATGTTCAGTGCTAGAATAGGATAAAATTATTTGAGCTATAATCATATATTATGTTTAGGGCTAGAATGAAATAAAATGTTCAGATCCAACATCAGAGATAAAATATTCATAGGTAAAATCAGCCTAGAATTAACATGTTCTAGCCTAGAATTAAATAAAATCTTCAAGGCTCGAATCATATAAAATGTTTTGAGCTATAATCACATGAAATGTTTAGGGCTAGAATGAAATAAAATGTTCAGATCCAAAATCAGAGATAGAATATTCATGGCTAAAATTAACATGTTCTAGCCTAGAATTAAATAAAATCTTCAAGGCTCGAATCATATAAAATGTTTTGAAACATGAAATTTTTAGGGCTAGAATGAAATAAAATGTTCAGATCTAAAATCAGAGATAAAATATTCATGGCTAAAATCAGCCTAGAATTAACATGTTCTACCATAAAATGAAATAAAATGTTCAAGGCTCGAATCATATAAAATGTGTTGAGTTATAATCAGATAAAATTCTGTAGTAAAATAAAATATTCAATAAAATATATTTTAGAGTTGCACTTCACTTTGTTTGAATTTTAAACATTAATATTGTTAATATTTCACATTTCTTCTTGATGCGATTTTCAGTTGATCTTTGATTATATGAAGGCAAAGTGATCGAAGTGTAATGTAAAATTAAATAAAGGGAATCGTGATAAAACAAATACATTCATTTTGACCCCCCTGAAAAGTGAACCCGGGATCTCTAGCATGGTAGCCTAACAAGGTTACCACTTCATTACGAAAGCAGACTGTAGGTCGCCAAATATATCAAGAATTTTAAAATAAATGAAAAAAAGGGTTTCCTTACAATATTTGATCACCGTACAAAATTGGAAACGCGAATACGAAATCTACGAGGATCTAAGGATTATCGTACGGTGATAATTATTTTGTGTATTCATTTGGAAATGAAGGCATATTAGGAAAAATATTTTGCGGTTGGTTGGACCGTTAAAACGTTTATATAATAGAATGAACTAATAGTTTTAGTTTAGGGAAAAACTTAATATAGGATGTACACGGATCTTCATGAAAAGACTACTTTCCTTGATGGCTATTTATATTTTACCGTTCGTCATTAACGATGAAAAAAAAAACAAAATCTTTAACATAATATTGGTTGGTACGAAGTAAACAAGCGTGAATCCAAAATGTTGAATATTTAAAATATTTTTTATTACATTTGTTATTTCAAAAATGTTTACAACATTTTGAGTGTGTCCAAATACTTGTTCACAAAATCTAATAATAAGAGTTTCGGCTTAAAAAAAGCTTCTTTACATCTCACCAATAGATGTCTCTAGTGAAGTTCTAGTGATTCAAGAACAAGGTTTCTAAATTGGTTCATATATATAGAACTTCCAAGAATTTAAGTAGTGTAGTTGTCAATAATGGGTAGAATTGGTGAATGTTACACGTGTGTAAAGTGATCAATTAAACCAGCCTATGACGGTCAGCAGCCCCGTAAATGCCCAGACTTCCATATTCTTCTTCATCTTTGATGAGATGTCAAAAAATAATATAAAAAAATGTTTAATATAGAAGCCATCATCAAAATAATTAAAAGTCCCTTTTTCATATTTATACTGTTCATACCTAATTTTCGCAAACTGTTATTTTTTATGAACTGGTCATGAAAGTCAAGCTTATGTTACCCTAAAATAAAAAGATTTTTGGTGGATTTGCAATCTGAGCTCAAATATTTCGACCTATTTTAAATAGTAAAATTAATAATATTTGAACCCTCTCAGAGCCGCCTATAATCACTTAAAAATACCGAATAAAAAGAGATAATGTAAATTTAAGGAGACATGAATTAGATTCAATCCATTTCAAGTTTCAGGAACATTAAATCCATTTATAAAATGGATTCTATTACGTCCCATTAATGTTGCACGACTGTAATAAGGGAACATAAATATGAAATAATAATGTTGGAAATATATTTATAGATGGTGACTGTATTAATATAGATATATCAGAGTATCTTGATTATAATTAATATAGATATATCAGAGTATCTTGAGTGTATCTGGATTTTTGTTGATAAATTATGGTTTTACCCCAGTCATGAGTTGTTAAAATGATGATTTAAAATATATATTTTTAAAAAGAATAACCCCCAAAGTCTCTAATTTTAGAGACTTGTATGCAGGTAGGATAGTAAGGATAGGGAAGGTAGATGTTAAAAATACGTCACAAATTCCTAGAACAATTAAAAATATAGTAAATCTTTCTCAAATTTATTTTGTAATTGGAGGGGATCTAACTACTATTTTTTATATCTCAAATATAGACGAAGAACATTATAGAAGTCTGAGTTTTACAGGGCTAACAGTTCGCTAATCCCTTAATAGAAAACAATCACATATACCATATAAAACAATAACGTACATATACAAAAAAATAAATAGAAAAAGTCATTCATTACTTATCGAAGAATTCTATAATAAAATACTAACAAAAACAAACCCAAAATTATCAATATGAGAATGACTAAAGCCTCCTGTGTAATGTCAATGGTAATTTAAAAAAAAAACAGCTCCTACATTCTCTTCATTCTTCAACATTCCAGGACATAACTCTGAAATTAAGACTTAATATATGGTGTTAAATAATGATGCAGAATGCATCGAAATATGTGTCACAATAGATTTAAATGAATAGTGCTGTTTACCAAGCAAAAATAAAATTAAAAATTAGTTTTCTTTTGAGCGTCAATATCAATGGCACTGGAAAATAGTCGAAAAGATACAGTAGGTACTCTTTATCAACGTTCGAGTAAAGCATCTTTTTTATTTATTAAAATTAAACATTTGAATATACCACTTTATCGAGTTTTATTTTTATTTACGACTAGTTTCGAAAACGACAGTTGTTTTCATCTTCTGGTACAAATTAATTAGTTTTAATTTGTACCAGAAGATGAAAATAACTGTCGTTTTCGAAACAAGTCGTAAATAAAATAAAACTCGATAATGTGGTATATTCAAGTGTTAAATTTTAATAAAATAATCATGTCATTCCACAAAGTTCATGCCGAATCAATAAATAATATAAAGCATCTTTCGTGTTTGGAGCAATATATACTGGATATATTGATAAAATGAAGTCTTAAGGCTTTCCAAAGTTTATGCTACCACGGCCAATTTTTTTGGACCTTTCTCCCTGCTTTTAATTTTTAATAGATATATCACACTTATATGGACACGCTTTAAATAATTACTCATTTTCCTAAAAAATATATATATAATTAACAGAATAAAAACAAGGTTTTGTATGTTTGCATCAACAAAACTGAACCAAATTCGAACAAGTACATATATTTGAACATTAATTTTTAATTCAATTACTAACCAATCTAACGGATGAAAATTTAATGTGAACGATGTTGCCGTTTATTGGCTTAAAGTTTTTTTTAATTCTAAATGGAATATATGTATGTATATACACACATACATACATAGAAATAGCATGTATAAAAATGTAAGAAAAACGAAAATAAACATTCATTTACCGAATTATTACCGATGTGTTACAGTATTTATTTCTTGAATGTTTTCCGCAGATACTTTGTGGCACATTTTATAAACTTTATAAAATTAAATAACTTTGTTAAAACCACCTTTTTATTGACACAATTTAACCTACCTATGCCAACTTCCCGCTAAGTTTTGCCAAAAGGAAAATTAGAAGCAGGACCCTCCAACTCTGGAACGATCGTTATTTGAACGAAACCACCGGAAAGGTAACCAAAATGTTCTTACCAACCATTTTCCATGCCTTTGATTTCAGGAGACTGCAGAAACCTGGCTTTGAGCTCACTCAAATCCTTACGGGTCACGGTGGGTTCATGAGCTACCTACATCGTTTCAAGATCTCCGAGATCGACAGCTGTACGTGTGATGATGAGACACCTCAAGATGTCCCTCACCTGTTGATGCTTTGCCCCCTTTTCAGCTTTCAAAGACAACAGCTAGAGGCGCGTTGCAGGAGCCTGGGTGAGGATCTATCCAACATCGAATCCGTGATAGTTCATAAGGAATTGTCACGAGAGGTAGTATCATACATGATAAAAATAGTGAAGGACATTGGTAACATAAACCAAAGTAGGACACAAAATGCCGAACCCTCTTCTAGTGGAACGGAAGGTCTGCTGATGACAGTCAACAGTCCGCCTTCTCCCGAGGAGTTTTACGTGGTTTCCTCCCAGCAATGAGCAAATGCAGAGAAGTTCCTATTTGACCCACACTAGATGATCCCTCCTGTTCCCAACACAGATTCAAATAAAAACATATTTAATTATCTAGAAGAAACAAAAATCCACTAAATGATCTATAAACCTTGTACATAATAAGCAAGGTAAATAATAAATGCAATTCCCATCTAAAAAAAAAAAAAAAACCTACCTAGAATTAATTTATTTGTAGATAAATATTATGGTATGAAATTTTGCAAACTCAAACACATTCTAGAGAGTAAAGAGATTTTGACCTGTCCAAAAAGAAAAATGTATGAATCTTGCATTCTACCAGAGAATACATATGCACTAGAGACCATGGCTCTGATAAAATGAAACGCAGAGAAGCTCAAATGCACACAGCGATCCTTGAAAAGATCAATGTTTGGTTTAAGCCTCAGAGATAAAATAAAAAAAGATATAATTTATATTTGAAGCACTAAGTCTTGATAGAGAAGCGGTTGGCTTCAAAACCGGTAGACATTATAATTAAGTTATTATAAAATATTTATAGTGATTTTAAAACAAAGTTACATTTTAATTATATTATTTTTACTTTTTCACAACATATTTTTTAATTCAAACTTCTTAGGCGCCGATTGGATAATCGACAGTTGAATGAGAATTAAGAATAAAATTTCTGGGCCGCGCCACGTTTTTTAGACTCATTTTGTTACATGAGAGAGAAAAAATATATAAAATGAAGAGGGCCGAAAAAGATATCTACACATTCCTAAGCCATGGGAGTTGAGGAAAAGAGAGCGATGCATACACAACAAAACAATGTGTTACACATGCGCGTGTTGTATATGTACACGTCAGAAGCTTTATATAAGTACCTGAGGTACCATGCTTTATGTAAATAATATTTTTTTAAGTTTCAATTCTGTCACGTGTACTGTGCGGCACGTCTAATTTTTTTGTATATTCTTTAATTACAAAAAAAAAAGTTTTTTAGTTTATAAATGTAAACACGACTAGTTTCGAGAACTGCAGATGTTCTCAAAAGTGGTCGCACACAAGTGTTTTATTTTTATGATAAAATCATCATGGAATTCCACAAAAGTTACATTTAAATTATAATTAAAAAGTAAAGAAATTGGGTATAGAACCAAAAAAGTAGATATCACAGACAGCGTGGTAAGACTCAAGTGGTAATGGGCAAGATACCTTGCAAGATCGAACTTCTAAAGATGGACCCCTAAAATTTTGAGATGGAGATCTTGGGAGAATAAAAGAAGTACCTATCAGAAGATCTTAAAAAAGAGGTTCCGATGACATAGCCGCTGTGGGGGGTAGAAACTGGCTACAAACAGCAATATACATATTCATATACATAGCTAAATTGTTCGAAATCTTATAAACCTAAAAAAGTAATTCTATTCCCTGTCCTTTCCTTTTCTTCTTTTCCTATCACTGCCATCTCCTTTTCTCTTTATCCCATCCTTGTCTCATGTCTCTTCCTTTATATAGACCTCTCTTATGTATAGTTGTGAAGAACTATAATTGGTACTCATGATTTTATTTTTTGTATTCTGTATGTATCATATATTGTAACTGTTGTTCTTCCTTCCAATAAAATAAAATAAAATAAAATAAATACCAAAAAATGGAAGGCTACGGAAGAGTCCTATATCCAGCAGCGGAAGACAAAAGACTGAAGAAGAAGATGGTATGAAATTTTGATTTCTTAGAAAGTTTTTGCCTCGCCTCCCAGCGCCTCCCAGTTCGAAAACTGCTGCCTTATGGACTAGCTTTACCGCAAAAATATTCACAATCTCAAATTTGATTTTATACCGATTCAACGGTAAATAAAATGTGCAAACATTGATCAATTGAAATTGATATTAAATCCGTATATTAATGAGTAAACTCGCGCGTATAATTTTAAAATTAAATTGAATTTGGCGTCGATAAGATCGCGATATCGGTGGTAAGGGCAATTTCCTTCTGACAGTCCATGTTGATTTATTTCTAATTGTTGTTAGCGAACGAGTTAAATTGTGTATGTTACGAATAATGAAAATTAATTACAAACGTTATTAATGAATCTATGCCTCGATTTTCGTCAAGTTTCCGAACAATTTTATTCGCATCCATCTTACAATATTTATGATTATCCAGATTCATTATTATTACAAATACGAATTATTATTACAAAGAGAAGATATCAATAAAAGAACAAAAATTTATATTATTTTTTGACATCTCATCAAAGATGATGAAGAATATAGAAGTCTGGGCATACGACCGTCATTGATTGGTTTAAGTGATCACTTTACACACGTGTAACATTCACTCCACCCATTATTGACAACCACACTACTCAAATTCTTGGAAGCCTTATCTATATATGTATATATGTACCAATTTTGAAAGATTGTTCTTGAATCACTAGAACTTCACTAGAGACATCTATTGGTGAGATAAAAAGAGGCTTTTTATTGAGTAGAAACTCTTTTATTAGTATATTAGTAGGTCCGAATCCTGGATTTTAATCACACACATGAGAAACGCCAGAACTTCAGACTTCCATATTCTTCTTCATCTTTAATAAGATGTCAAAAATTATTGTGAAAAATACTCCTATAATTGGAGACAATCCAGATTTGTGAACAAGTATTAGGACACACTCAAAATGTTGTGAAACATTACTCCATGATTCCTCTTTCAAAATACATAGTTCGGCAGTCATGAAATAGTGTGTTTAAGTGGTATAACACAAAGTGAACGATAAATAATATGGAGAATGTTGTTTAAAAATTCACTTAAACAAAAAAAAAGAAATATTAACTAAGCCAGCCATTTTTCTAGTTGTATCTAGTGACAAACGAAGAAGTCCTAATTGAAAAATTAAAAGTCAGCTGGTGAGGGCTGAAAAGTGAATAGAGCAAAAAGTGTCTGAGAGATTAATACGCTCAGTTTCTCATTTCTTTTCAGTTCATCCAGTTAGGGGGGAGGTTTTTCCTGAAAAATATTGCATCCTGAAACATTGGTATTCACAAAGGGTTATGGAAAACTTGGACGGGAGGAAATTAAATTGCGGTACGGCGCGTCGCGACGTTATCGTACATATACTATAATTCAGAATATTTATGTTTAAATGTACACATAATTTGTTATTGAAGCATGGAAACAGATTCAAGGAGAGCTTTCAAATCAATTTTCATGCTGTTAAAGCTGCCTCGCTAGAGAAGAAATCTCGATTATTTCATACTCTTTGAATATTTCAATATTAAAATGAAATTGACATCTCAATATAAATGAAGAAAAATATGGAGTATGGGTATTTATAGAACTTAAGATATGTCATCAGGTGGTTTAAGTAATTGTTTTATTTTTTCGTTGATTGATTTGGCAGTCATTTTGTGGTATCTATCTATTTTTAATGAATGTATTACTAAGTAAATAACATTTCGATACATTCCGCATCATTTTCAAACAACGCATGTTAAGCTAATTTAATAAGAATTAGCTTCACATACGGTGTTTGAAAATGATGCAGAATTCATTGAAACACGTGTCACAGTATATTTTAAGAAAAAGTGGTATTTAGTAAGTAAAAAAAATAATTAAAAATGATTGTTTTATGTATGTGTAATATCCACTATTCTCTTATGATTGACAACCACACCAATAGTGCTCAAAAAAGAGTTTTAATTTACAATTTAATATAAAATGGAAGTGAATAATAAAGAAAATCAAAACTTATGTTTTTTTCATATCTAGATAAGACTCTTTGAAGAAGTCAGATCGGGAGTCCGATTAATTAGCGGGTATATACAGTTTATGCTTGTGATCAGGTATCTATAAAGAAAAGCATGAATGTGGAAGTGGCGAAGATTGTTAGAAAAGACAGATTGGTGTGGCGTTATATTCTCTCTGCCTACCCCCTCTGGGAAACGGCGTGATGGTTAGTTAGTTAGTTTATTTCTTGGACTTTAATCTGTGAATGAATCGCTCACTCCTTTCAAGAACGTCATAAATAAAAAAAACTTGATTTTTCAGGAGATCGTTTTTAAAGTTTAAACATATAATGAAATGTATTAATAAATATAAATATCAAGCCACTTTTTGAACTTTTTACTCTGCAACAGATATTTTTAGGTAAAATCTGAATGTTTTTTTCAATGATTAAAGAAAACATTTGTTTTTTACCACTTGAGTTTTATTATAGGCTACATGTTTCAGAAGTTAAACTCCCATCATTCAGGTCTGTATAATAGTCTATAATAAGACTCAAGTGGTAAAAAACAAGTGTTTTCTTTAATCATTGTAACATGTCTTACCACAAAGTTAATGCCGAAACAATAAATAAAATGTTTTTTTTCCATTTGAAAAATATTAAGCGAATTTAAAAAAACAATTAAACAATACCTTTTCTTCAAAACGCAAAAACAGCACTTTCTGCCCTGAAGCGGGTAAATATTAGGTTAAAAATATGCCGCTTTTGCTGGGATATAGTACATTTTCTGGGCATTCCAAAAACAATCACAACTGAAAATTGACGATTTTTTTAAATATATCGTTGTTGAAAGGAGTGAGCGATATAACAAGTACTGTAATTCTCGCTGGAGATTTAAGTATTAAAATAATAATAACGTTATTTAATGTAGGGATACAGGAATGAATGCATCCAAGATGCATCGCTCCCATTTAGATCTAGAGCTTGCATTCTTCGCTGTGCAATCTATGTAATTTATTATGGCTATAAATCCAACAAAGTCTGAATATTTACATAACGTTTACCAAGTCAGTAGTAAGTGCTTAAGAGCTTTTAAGCTCTTAGAATGAAGCGATCATATTGATAAAGCTACCTTCTAGAGAAGGATTTATTTTTATTTAATGGAATTCTCTATTTTACGGACAATAAGACTAGAGAATATATATTTTTATCTTTAAAAAAATTGACTCACAAATTTAAGTGCGTCTTAATCTTGAAATAGATAAAAGAGTAAAAATATCCAGTGTTTTCTTTAAAAAATTCGATAGTCTTAAAAATGGCTACATATTCGATGCCGAGGGAAATTTTTCCCTACCTGGCAACATTGTAGTGGTGGAATCGAACAAAAAAAATGTAATCCACATAACGTCATATGTCCATTTGTAGTACACAAAAGCACACTACAATTGTGTAATGCGATATTTTAGACTATGAAAAGGAATAAAATAAGGTTTAGATGACGATTTTCAGGGATTTTAAAGGTCGATGTGGTTTTATAAACAAAGATTCTTAGTAATTTAATACTAAAATAGTAAAAAATATATTTATTGATTTGGCATTTAATTTGTAGACCTCCATTTTAATTATTGTATTAATTTTTAAATCAAACACAGATTTTTTTAAGTATACTAAGTTGTACTTTATTAACAAAAACACATAAGAAATGAATATTGTGACATTCATTTGAAAATGCCATAACTAGGCGTAATAATTGTCACATTGTTAATTTTTATGTATTTTTGTTAATTAAATACAACTTAGTAGACTCAAAAAATCTGTGTTTGATTTAAAAATTAAAACATAAAGTAAAAAATATATTTATCAAATAAATTATGAGAATAGTAATGTACAAAAAAGTAAATTATTGAATAAATGAGTAATTAAAAAAAGGGAAAAAAACCTTAAATTAAATAAAACGTTTCTTTGAAAACATTCAATTGAATCATAAAGATGTGGACAAAGTAAAAAAAAGTTTGTAGCGATATGATGTTTTCTGTGGCATAAATCGTTCACTTTGTGCATAAAAATACTACTTCATGACTACCGGTTTTGAAATTATCATTTCATCATCAGGTCAACTGTAAACAGTCTACAGTTGAACTGATGATGAAATGGTTATTTCAAAACCGGTAGTCATGAAATAGTGTTTTAAAGTGGTATTACACAAAGTGATCGATGAATGATAAGGAGAGCGTTATATAACCATACCACAATATTAAAAATGCTATAAGTTTTTCGCGGGAAAGACTGTGGGATGGTTAGATAATCAGTGAATAAATCCATAGTTAATAAAATAGTTAGTTTTTAACGACTTACTTTTATTATTTCCTTACTATCATTCAAAAGTACTAATATTTTAGCACCAGGGTGACATAAAGTCGAAGCGATAAGCTTTTAGTGTATTTTTAATGGATTATTAAAATATATGTGTAATCAGCAATTTTCACCCTAGCCATGTTGTTTTCCACCCTTATTAAAATTTAAAATTTATGTATAGATTCATATTTTTCAGGCCCGGAACACGTAGACCATCGTAAATGTAATAAAAATTTTTGGGTGTGTTTAAAATCCTTGTTCACAAATCTAGGTTCCTTATTTGGGAGTTATTTTTACATATAAGAACTTACACATGAAATAACGTGTGAATTGTATGATAAATATATGAAACATTCAAGAGAAAACGTTTGAAAATTATACGGAATATGTATGAGTTTAAAAAATTAAGTTTTGGAATTGTCAATAATAGGTACTAGAATGATGAACGTCACGAGTGTATAAAGCGACCAGCCTATGACGGGCTGTAAGCCGTGTAAATTCCCATATATCCATATTTTTCTTCATTTATATTGAGATGTCAACATTAAAATGATATAATTTATTTTAAGATTTACTTAAAGTTAAACTAAAATTTAAAATGGAAAGGTTTTACCAAAAAGTGATTGCCGAACCAATTGATGAAAGTAATAATTTAAAATACAAAAATAATCGTACGATCATTGATTACACAAACATGAATACGGACAATACATATACACATATTCATATTTAAGAGGTGGCAATAATTTGAGGGTTTGTATGAGGAGATTGTGGCTTTCAATTATTTCTGCCTATCCCTGCAGCGCCAGCGTGATATTTTAATTGTTTTACTATAAAATACTCATTAAAATTAACTAATTTTTCGTGTTGAGTGTAGGAGTATATAATATACGAAGAAAAATATTAACATCAAACAAAACCTTTATTGATAACCAAAAAATTGGAATAATTCTCAACGGCTCGATTTCATTAAGTCTTTATTAAAAATTCAAGACTTAATTGAAATTCTTTAGTTTTTATTACTGTTTTTCAACAAACAATTAAAATGGATATATATTCGCGGTGTTCTTAGATGATAAAATATCATTTTAACATATTTTGTATTTGTAATTACAAAATCAGTATTCAAAAACTTTCCCGAAATTCAAATATGTAATCTAAATTTCATTTTGTGATCTACAGGGTGTTACAAAACTGCCTAGTCTTTTTTTAAGGTGAGGTTTTCAGCACTAAATGCAAGAATATTTCCTTGCTAAGAGAAAACATTCTTGAAAATTAAGAAATCAATGAAGAGGTGCTAATATAAAAAAAAAAAATATTGGAAACCTCAAATTTATGAAATCAGTGAAAAATTTTAATAAAAGATACAATTTTAAAAAAAAAATCGTCATATAAAACATTAAGTTTAAACAAACATTAAAATGATAATTTTGAATCTAAATTTCATATATTGTTGTATATTAAAAGCATTGTGAACTTTGTGGATTCGTAATATTAGACCCTCCTTATCATTCATCGCTCACATTCATCGTCTACATTATACCTGATGACGGAATGATTATTCAAAAACTCGTAGTGTTTTTGAAGTGTCATGAAGTTGTGTTTTTAAAAGTGGTATTACACAAATTGAACGATGAATAATAAGGAGAGTGTTAAATTTCATCTGGTAAATACCACTTTTTCTTTAAATCTATTGTAACACGTGTTTAAATGCATTCCTCGCCCGACTTCTGTTGAGTGATAATGTATATGCAGTAAAAATTATGTTGAATGCATTGCAAAACGTTTCACAATAGATTTTAAGAAAAATTGAAAATGAATAGATATTAAAACAAAGTTACCGAAGAATTAATAAATAAAATTAATTCCATTTAATTCATCAATCATATGAAAATACTTATTTTATTCGGGTCTTAATTAAAAAAGGTTAAAAAATAAATAAAAAATCGCATTCCGAAAGACCTACATTTTAAAGTACGTCCAGTATTTTGAATATATTTTAATACGATTAAGCAGTAATCGATGTGTGCCCTGTGAAGATAAGGGAGCGCTAAAATGGACCTTAACGACACCGTTAACCCCACATTTGGGGATGAAAATTCCACATTAAAAATATCATTTGACAGTAGCTAAACTTAACCGATATAATGTTAATAAACCCTGATAGCTGTTAGTAATAAATTGTTAGAAATGTTTATACTTACTTATTTTATTTTACGCATATATTAAAATAAATGTTTATTTAAGTATAAATTATAGTATAATTTATAGATGAAGCACTAACTTTGTGATTTTCCATTTTATAATTAAAATGTAACTTTGTTTTAAAATCATATATAGTGATTATAGTGATTTAAAAACAAAGTTACATTTTAATTATAAATTAAAGTATTATATATTTAATTTTTTTTTAACATCTCATCAAAGATGAAGAAGAATATGGAAGTCTGGGCAAATGCCCAGTCGTCAGCCCCGTAAATACGGGGCTGACGACCGTCATAGGCTGGTTTAAGTGATCACTTTACACACGTGTAAGATTTACCAATTGTACCGATTATTGACAACCACACTACTCAAATTCTTGGAAGTTTTATATATATGAACAAATTTAGAAACCTTGTTCTTGAATCACTAGAACTTCACTCGAGACATCTATTGGTGAGATGTAAAGAAGCTTTTTACTAAGCAGAAACTCTTATATGAGTATGTGAGGTCCGAATCCTGGATTATAATCACACACATGAGAAATGCCAGAAAATACCATTTTCATTTTTATTATTAAGCTTATAATTTGACCAGATAATTTATTAACAACATTTTGAGTGTGTTCAAATACTTGTTCACGAAATCTGGATTATCTCCAATCACAGGAGTTATTTTCAAATTTTTTTTTTTTATATACTTACATAAATATTCAAACAAAAGTTCACTCTCTTATCTGTACATATATGGCTAACATGAAGACCAACGTTTTAAAATAATAGAGGAAAAAATAAGCGAAAGAAAGGAAAAAACATTTATACATGTCTATTATATATCATTTTCTTCATCTTCTTTAAACCCTTATCCATACCCGATGGTGCATATGGCACTGCACCTAAGAAAAGTTAAGAAATTATTCTTTATTTCTTAACCGATTCCAATAATAAAACCAATGATAGAAATACAACATTTTGAGTGTGTCAAAACACTTGTTCACAAATCCAGATTGAGATTTGTGAACAAGTATTTGGACACACTCAAAATGTTGTCAATAAATTATCTGGTCAAATTAAAAGCTAAATGATAAAAATGTCATTTTTCAGGTGTGTGATTCATCCAGGATTCAGATTTCACATACTAATAAAAGTGTTTCTGCTCAATAAAAAGCTTCTTTTCATCTCACCAATAGATGTCTCTAGTGAAGTTCTAGTGATTCAAGAACAAAGTTTCTAAATTGGTTCATATATATAGAACTTCGAAGAATTTGAGTAGTGTGGTTGTCAATAATGGGTAGAATTGGTGAATGTTACACGTGTGTAAAGTGATCACTCAAACCAGCCTATGACGGTCGTAAGCCCCGTAAATGCCCAGATTTCCATATTCTTCTTCATCTTTGATGAAATGTCAAAAAATAATATGAAAATAACTCCTGTAATTGGAGATAATCCAGATTTTGTGAACAAGTATTTGGACACACTCAAAATGTTGTAAATAAATTATCTGGTCAAATTATAAGCTTAATAATAAAAATGAAAATGGTATTTTCTGGCGTTTCTCATGTGTGTGATTATAATCCGGGATTCGGATCTCACATACTAATATAAGAGTTTCTGCTTAATAAAAAAGCTTCTTTACATCTCACCAATAGATGTCTCTAGTGAAGTTCTAGTGATTCAAGAACAAAGTTTCTAAATTGGTTCATATATATAGAACTTCGAAGAATTTGAGTAGTGTGGTTGTCAATAATGGGTAGAATTGGTGAATGTTACACGTGTGTAAAGTGATCACTCAAACCAGCCTATGACGGTCGTAAGCCCCGTAAATGCCCAGATTTCCATATTCTTCTTCATCTTTGATGAAATGTCAAAAAATAATATAAAAAATCTGTGTTTGATTTTTAATTAATACATAAATTAAAATGGAGTTCTACAAATTAAACGCCAAATCAATAAATAAATTGATCATTTATCTTTTCTTTGTTTCTTAACTGATTCAAATAATGAGAGCGGTGATTGGATTGTAATTTTTGTTTGACTAATTTGATACCAAAGAATATATAATAAGTATAAACGACTATTGAACTAGTAGAATATTTGAAGTAAACGAAAAATAATTCTAATAATTATAATACACGCATATACGTTTGCATTATAAGAACATAAGATATAAGAAGCGAATTTAGAAATCAATTTGAAAAAAATCTATATTCCAATATATTAAATCGTTAAAAATTCTGTCCTTCCAATATTTGAGGGTATTAGAGTCCTGTAATTTAGTAAAGATTAGCGTAAGCTTCTGGTGTTTTAGGGATAATAAACTTCCCTCTGGAATTCTTTAAGGGAAACTTTATAACGAATCACATTAAGATTACCTCCCCTATGTAATCTTAATCCACCCAAAGAAATAAAAAGAATTATTAAACGGCGGTTTAAAAATAATATGAACATTTTTAAAAATCGGACCACTTACCACGGGACCACAACCCGACACAAATCTGAATTTTATCTGACCAGTGACTGGATTTCGACATAACCATAACCAACATCATCAGACGAGGGTGAGTCTAGACAAAATTCTATATTATATACACAACTAGGCCATGTTGAAAACCATAATCATAAAAAAAATCCTGACAAAATGAGTGTGTTGTATTGTTATAATAATAGCATGTTAGTTATGATACAGGTTGAATTATGAAATGAAATATATTTATTTTAGAAATGAAGTTTGTATTTAAATTTAATATGTTTATAGATATAAATATATATTGATTGTTATTTATTTAATCAAACACAGGATTTTATTATTTTTATTATACATGGCGATTACCATGGATCTTCCTCGAAAAACATCTAGAGGAAGACCAATGAATTCATGGATTCTACATAAAGATATGGTGATATTGCTGGGTGATATTGCTTATGATAGAAGGCCATGACTCACAATCTGAAGACGAGAAGAGCTGACTTCAACGGTCTACAAAGACGATCAGTTGGGATGGAGCCAGGAAGAAGAAATTCCAAGACTTCTAAATTTTTTATAGAGATAGATTAGAGATATATTTTTTGTTTATGTTTAATTTTTTAATCAATATCAAATACGCTCGCAACCACAATATTTTTAGATATCTTTACTACAAAGGCAGGCTAAAATTTCTTTGTTATATATAAAAAAATATATACATATACTCTGCAAATAAATTCCGCGGTAAATAGGGCGGAAAGAGTCGATGATAGGTGTGGTGTGAAGGGTTGGTAGAGGGGGATGAAAGGGAGAAAGTGTTGAAATTATATTCCCGCCTAAATAGTCTAGAACCGGACGCTTCATTTCACCCCCAAATGGATATTATATTCTGTCTTATTAACCCTTCCCTTGACTCAAGTTTGAAAACGATAATAAAAAAACGATAGTGTGTTAGCATAATTAGAATTTTCTATAAAATCTGTTTATTAGATGTTAACAAAAGCCTATAAAATGATGGTAATTTTATTTTATTAAAAAAAAATCTCGAAACCTAACGTTCATTAATAAACTCATATATGTATTGTAAAAATAATCAAAAGGTGTAGTGTATTATGCAAGAATAGTAAAAACATTGTTAAAATCACATATAAACAAAAAACATTTTATTCTCTATATTAAAAATTAATCACTTGTATAAGACGGCTTTTGAGCTTTTTAATATAAACAAGACTATTTTTGAGAACTAAAGATGTTCTCATTAACAGGTGAAAAAACAAATAGTTTTTTTTCAACAGTTGGAGAAAAAGTTACATAAAAGAAGTCTTTTACAAGTGTTTTATTTAAACAGGATAGTAAGAGAATGACTTAGAAAGTATATTTGATAGGACAGAACGAGGACGGCAAAAAAAGAGTTGACATGACCAGATCAGAGCCTAAAATCTGTTGGTGTCAAAAGTCTACGTAATCGAAGGGCATGTAAGACTAGATGTTTGAACGTAAAGGAAGCCAGGAGCGTTCCATCCACTCCGCCTAACCCTGCTGGGAAATGGCGTGATGCTAGTAGTAGTATATATTTGATGAAGTGCACTATTGGGTATCGGATAAGCAGTAGTTATGTTTTTTTTATTAATATATAAAAAAAAAGTTAAAATAGTGTAAATATCATTTATATTTTATTGCATTTTAGTAAACTATATCATATTTTTTATGAAGCTTATTAATTTTGCTTTTATGAAAAAAATATCGTATTTTGTTGGAAAGTCCCAAGTTTGTTTCTAGCCCTTTTAAATATTATTAACAAAATTACAAAATTTGATATTAAATAACGCCTTATTTTAATAAATGTTTTCTGTTCATTAACACAAAACAGACTGTCGATAGTAGGAAAGTAGTATGACTTCATCTTATTATAAAAAATATATACCTATTAGGATTTTGGGATTCTCTGATGGACAAGAAGTATAAAATTTAATTAAATATCTTAAATAAAGAAATAGTCTAAAATTATTTTTATTTATTATTTTTGAAATTTCTTGTAAATAATCAAATATTTTTTAATAAATATTTTTAGTTGCCTCCGTTGTGTAATGGTTATCGTGTTTAGCTACCGTGCTGGAGGTCCCGGCTTCGATTCCCGGGGGGTTTAAAATAAATATTAGTGATTTTAAATTTAAATATTTATTTAATATTACCCTGAACTGGTCCTTGAAGCGCGGAGTGATCACCTTGCCTTCATGTTAGTAACGATCAAGATAACACTGCGTCAATGCGATGCAGTGCCCTATGCACCATTGAGTGCGGATAAGGGTTAGAAGAAGAAATTTCTTATAAATAATGTGTATGTATAGTCTTGGCCAAATATATAAGGCACCCCCTACATAATTGGTTTATGTCTTTAAATACTGCGACTTTTGGAATTTAATAAAATTATTTGAGACCGCTCAGTTTCACTCAAATCACGTTTTTTGGCATTTTAATATAAAATAATGAAGGGTTACATAAAAAATAAAAATAAAATGCACTTTTTCACTGATTAAAGTATCTGGAGAGCAATGTTTCAAATATACAACTGACCCTTGAAATTAGTAAAAATAGTTTTTAAATAAATCACACCCCTAACTGTAGTAAGTTGGGAAAGCAGGTAATAAAAAGTAAGTAAATACGTCCAAAGTCCATCAAAATACGATACAATCCGAAAATATTGCAAGAATACCAAAAGTCGCAGTATTTAAAGACATAAACCGATTCTGTAAGGGGTGCCTAATAAATTACAGTCATAAGTCACTACACAATAAAAAAAATAGCGATTTTAAATTGGAAAAAATACAGAGATTCATAGTCTATACCATTAATTAATTATAAATGAAGTTTAAAATAATAATAATTTAGATTTATGTGCTGAAAACATTAAAAAAACAATTTGACAACTCTCACAAAACAAGCATAGGTCCGCTCTTGTCGGGAGCTCTAGAGCAACTGACCGCTAACTAGAGAACATTGAGCTTTGAGCTCCTCACGCTTACACAGTGCATGTATGCAAGAGTGAGATGCGAATATAGTGTCGCGGCTCCCGCACACTCTTCACACGCTGTTTATATATATAATACCTCCGATGTACCCGATAAATTCTGATTATGATAAATAATATTTTTTAAATCAATGCATAAATATGTTGTGGAGGAAGGTCTAAAATCTTGGTCTTGTATTTATTATATTTAAAGAAATATTATGGTTATTAGAAGCAATTCGTACTAGGTACACAACATCGGGAAGGGAAGGTTAAAATCAATATCTTCCGATCAAACTATGATAACTACAATCTTTTTACAATCTTTCAGTCGTTTCTTGATTTTTTTTATAGATGGTGCTTTTATGCACATTGTACGAGTATAATATTGCATATCGTAGTCGTACAGGAGAAAGTGACCAGCCAACAAAATGTAAAATGTTCAGGAGGGCTATTTAAGTCACTTTTGCTTGGCAAAAAAATAAACATCAATGCGGTTAGTCATTTTTAACAAGTCAATATATTATACTTGCAAGTTTAAAATCCTTTGGGATTATTTTCAGGGCAATGTTAAGCTAGTAAGATATCAAATAGTCAATGATCACGGTTTTGTAAAAAATGCACTTGGTCACTTTCTCCTGTATGACTACGATATATATCTTCACATTCTGATGATTTACAGATCGCCACTGTCACGTACTCAAAACTCATCAGACTTGATATTTAGTACGTATCACGTATGACGTTATGCGGTGCATTTGAGACGAAAATATTACATTCACTTGAGAATAGAGAAAAAAACGTTATACGAGACTCGAAGGGTTAGCAACAGTATATGACAGTACTTCAGTTTAGTGGATTACAGTAATTTATATTTGCTTGACTCTTTCCTCGAATGATATACTGTTCTATCAGCATATACCCGGTGTTACGAAACTCCAAGCAAAAGTTGCGAAATAAAATATTATTTTTCAAATATTATTTTTGTTCATTTTATACTGAATTTTGAAATTCGTTGCAAAATAAAATAACAACCATGGAGTATTCAAAATCTAAACCTCTTTCAAAAAAATTTGATTCAAATGATTAGCTGACTAAAATGACTAACGAAAAATAGCATTAAAAATAATACTGATGAGTTTCTGCTCAATAAAAGCTTCTTTTCATCTAACCAATAGATGTCTCTAGTGAAGTTCTAGTGATTCAAGAACCATGTTTCAAAATTGGTTCATATATATAGAATTTTCAAGGTAGTGTGGTTGTCAATAATGGGTAGAATTGGTGAATGTCACACGTGTGGAAAGTGATCACTTAAACCAGCCTATGACAGTCTTCAGCTCCGTAAATGCCCAGACTTCCAAATTTTTCTTCATCTTTGATGAGATATCAAAAAAAAAATATGAAAATAACCCCTGTAATTGGAGATAATCCAGATTTTGTGAATAAGTATTTGGACACTCTCAAAATGTTGTACATAAATAATCAGTGCTTTCTGATTATTTATTTAATTAAGTATATTTTTTAATATCTCCAAGTTTTGGCACACCGTACACAGAAAAGTATTTCATAACAAAATTAATTCGTCAGGATCTACGTGCTAAAAACAAGATTGAAACTGGTTTCAGTTGAAAAATTGCCGCTCGAGAAGCGACATTTCCACGTGATGACGTCATTTAACGTCATAATTTAAAGAACCTCCCCACTTCACTCAAACTGACTAATCCATTTGTCAACAGTTGCGCTCGAAAGTCAGCAGTATTAATGAAAATGTTTAAAATCTGAAAATTGACAAAATTTTAGCGAGAGCAACCAACCAATACCAAACCGCTTACCGAGATCGTGAAGTTTGGAGTTGTTCAGTCTTACTCATAATATCGCTCACTCCTTTCAACAACGTCATATATAAAAAAAACTTATATGACGGTATTGTACTTGATTTAAAAAAGTTTAAAAAAACAATTGCACAGTGTAAAATGTTTTTTTTCTTTATTTTTAATTATTTTGCATTATACAAACATGACATAAATTCGAATACAAAAAATATGAATAAAATATAAATACAAAAAAAGATCCCACAAAGCCATGGCCTACATATGTGCGGGCATACAATATAATTTAGGTCATAGTAAAGGGTATAATAATATAAAACATAAAAAAATAATTGACTATGAAATAATCAGAAAACATTTTTTTAAATAAAATTAAAAACTTAACATAAAAAATATGAAAAAGTAAATCTGTTCTTCATTAGACACACCACTTATGTCGAAAAATGATTGAAACAAATGTGTTCCCGAAAATATTTTGCTTATCAATGTAGATTTAAACATGAACATTTTTTTTTTCATTTGTAAAAATAACACGGGTTTAATGTCATGTCATACAAATGATACAATTCGCTCACTCCTTTCAGCAACGTCATATATCAAAAAACTTTTAAAAAACTTCAATAAATATCAAGACACTTATTTTTTTAATTTTTTCATTTGCATACATTTATTTAAATTACAATTTATACATATTTAGAACTTTTTTTTTTGCAGAGACCCACCAAGCCACCTTGTGTGTTTTGTCGGTGGAGTTAAACTTTTAATGTGCAACTGATCTTTTTAGGTAAAACCTGAAGGTTTTTTTCTGCAATTTAAAAATATTTAGTGTATTTAAATAAATAATAAACCATACTTTTTCTTCAAAATGCAAAAACAACACTTTCTGCCCTGTAGCGTGTAAATATTAAATTAAAAATATGCTGCTTTCGCTGGGATATAGTGCATTTTCTGGACATTCCAAAAACATGCACAATTGAAAATTGTCGATTTTGGCTATATGACGTTGTTTAAAGGAGTAAGCGATATGTGTTTACTATATTTGACAATTTGACATCAAAAAATTAATCTGGGAATATGTATATATAAACTTAAAAATTGATTTCTATATTATTTATCTGTCGGTGGAAGCATCTGTAGCTTCCGAAACTAGTTGTATGGATATGATACTCAAGTAGTAAAATAAATTGTTCAATTTATAATTAAATCAGTATTTATTTCATATTTTGACTAAAGTAGGGCGAAATTACTAAAAGAACTACAAAGTAGATTATATTAGAAGATAAGATTATATAATGAAGATGGTATTATTATTACATAGTATTCGATATGTGATGCTATCGGAGACTGCTTGAAATATCGTAAATTCGTAATATATCGTAATTTCGAAAATTCGAAACGAAGATGTTTTAATACGCATGGGAAAGGAAAGGAAAGTGATACCAAAGAAAAGAAAACTGAAGGAAGTACTTAAGCCATTTTATGAGGAGAGAGAGATTCGAAATAATACGTATTACATTACAAGGCAAAGTGGAAAATAAAAGCAACATAGGAAGAAAATACAAATATTGGCTAGACAACGCAATCTATATATTTAAAAATGAATATATGTTTTTTGGTTTGTTTGTGACTTATGCATGCCTTTACAACTTATACAATTACTATCTACTAAGAATTCTATGAATCTACTAAGATGTTTTGAATATTGAAAACATTAACTTTGTGGATCATATTGATATATTATTTCGAGAAATAAAAATACTTTGTGTTCTGATCCACTCACATTTTTATTAACCAACTAGTTTCCAACTAGTAATAATTGGAACAACCAACTAGTAATAAATGAAACGCTGAAGAGGGCAACAGGTTGTTGCCGAAACTAGTTGGTTAATAAAAATGTGAGTGGATCAGAACACAAAGTATTTTTATTTCTCGAAATAATAAATCTACTAAGAATCCAGTACTACGTAGGTTACGGAATTTTAAAAGTAAACAACCGCTCCGATTCTATTTCAGTTTTTGATAAAATAGAATAAAATAATAAAAGTAATGATATAGTAAACACATATCGCTCACTCCTTTCAACAACGTCATACATCAAAAATCGCCAATTTTCAGTTGTGCATGTTTTCGGAATGTCCAGAAAATGTACTATATCCCAGCAAAACCGGCATATTTTCAACTAAAAATTTACCCGCTACAGGGCAGAAAGTATTGTTTTTGCATTTTGAAGAAAAGGTACTATATAATTATTTTTTAAATATGATAAAAAAAATTTATATGGAGAAAAAATCTTCAGGTAAAACCTGAAAATATATATTGCACAGTAAAAAGTTCAATAACTGGCTTGATATATATATTTTTTATACATTTCGTTATATTCTTAAACTTTCAAAACGATCTCCTGAAAAATCAAGTTCTTTTGATACATGACGTTGTTGAAAGGAGTGAGCGATATGAAACAAAAAATACGCATTACAAATTTGTGCAAATATTGGCGTGATTAGCTTAAAATTAACAAATCCAGTATCCGAATCAAATAACGACTTTTTTGTTGATGTCGGATTTGATTCGGTTATTTAATCGACCGTCCATGTTAAGCACAAATGCATATCCGAGATACACGTTCCGATACGATATGAGAGTAATTTGATTAATAAAATTTCTATTACACGAAGTGGTACTTAGTTCACGAGTGTTCGCTAAACTGTGCACCGCTAACTCGATCTGCCCAACGCTTTAACGGTAAGTGAACGCAGCACCCAACACAACGAGTAAACCGCTACCCGAGCCATATTCCCGTAACTTGAAAGTAGTTGTGGTAAGGCGTTGGCTTGTAACAACGACATATTGTCGAAAAAAGCAACAAAATGCTACTGAGGAATATATAAATAACCGGTAAAACAAAAAGCTTAAATAAAAAATGAAAATGATATATTCTAAAGTTTCCCATGTATGTGAATATAATCCAGGATTCAGACCTCATATAGAAATAAAAGAGTTTCTGCTAAATTAAAAGCTTGTCTCATCCTACCATTGATGTCTCTAATGAAGTCTTTTAAATTTAAGGCCTGAGATTCGAGTTTAATCAATAATTATATTTATACACAAAAAAAACAATAAAAATAAACTGTATTAGCAACAAACATAACTAACAAGTGTCTCTCCAAGCACAAGAGCTCAGTCTCTTTACAGGAGAGAATTGCGTTTTTAATTTTAATATTGTAAGTAAAAATGTTTACAAAATGAATGTTAATTATAAAAAAAAAAAACAATTTGTAACCATATGAAATAATAAAAAGTTCAAAGAATTTGAATAGTATGCTTGTCAATCATGGGTAGAATGTGTGAATGTTACACGTGTGTAAATTGATCACTTAAACCAGCCTATGACGGTCGTAATCCCTGTAAATGTTCAGACATCCATACACTTTTTTCATTAATTGATTCGGCAGTCACTTTGCGGTAAAATCTATCCATTTTTTAATTAATGTTTTACTTAATAAATACCACTATTTCTTAAAATCTATACGGTATTTGAAAATGATGCGGAATGCATCGAAACATGTGTCACAGTAGATTTTAAGAAATAGTGGTATTTACTAAGTAAAACATTAATTAGAAATCTATAAACTTCTTTATCTTTGTTGGGATGTCAAAAAATCGTATACTTATAACGATTTGATTTTAGTTTTGTACTGACATTCCTTGGAAGAACTATATTTTATGTGATAAAAAACAACTTTATTGTTTTTCCACACACATTTTATTTTAGAGGATTACGTAGAGTGTACGTATTGTTAAAGAAAAAAATTTTTGCCATCCTTCTTATAACGTCAAATGGAAAAACAATGCCGAATTGCGCTCCGAATCGAATGGAGCCTGGAAGAAGAGATTTTGTTTCACCAGTGACCGAGTTTCGTCTTAACCGACATCATTAGATGGGATGATGTTAAATTCTGTATTGTAGCCCAGTTTGATGATAAAGGTAATGACGAAACCCGGCTACTGATCAAATAAAATATATTTGTAAAAACCAACAGATTGCAGAGACCCACTAAGCCATCTTAGGTGTCTTGTCGGTGGAGTTCTTTTTACATTAAAAAAATATTTAACATAATAAAAAAAAATAAAAAAAATCGAAATTCTTAGAATATTAGTTCTCGATCAGATACCCATTCCTGTATATCCCACTCCATACATATTCCATGTTTTATAAAAATAAACCTTATTATGAATTTCCTTTTGAAATCACAGAATATCGGCGTCAAAATATAAAATAAGGATACCGAGTACTGAAAAAAAAAATTCAGCCTAAAGTTCAAGTTCTCTTTGCAAGCGATTACGTCATATTAATTCTTATTTTTTAATAAATAAAAGAAAGCATTTCTTTGTGCGGTAAAAAGCTTTGTTCAGCTTAAAAGAAAAACCATGTTATCTCAAACTTTTCATTTTATATTCCTATACAAACTGTTGCGCGCAAAACTCTATAGAATTTTTTTCATCATTTACATCTTAAGATCTTGAGATATATGTATTCAGAATGAAATAAATAATATGAAGACCTTTGCCATTTTTCGACAGATTGTTTATAATGATATAAATATTTTAAATTAAATTTTCGCTTTGTAAATAAAACTATTTATTAAAATCTAATGTGACACGTACTTTGATGCATTCCGCATTATTTTCAAACACCGAATTAATTTATGAATCTATGTCTAAAGCAAAACTGAAATTATAAATAAGATATTACTACAAAATGACTGCCGAATTAATTCATAAAATATTTTACTGCACTGGTGATTCATAAAAAAAGGCGATTAAAACAAACCCTGTAGACGAAACAGCTGTCACTATCTCAAAGGATAGTTATATGAATAAACTGATTAAATGTATTAAATAAGTTTTTTTAAATACCCTGTACAATATTTTAAGCGTCAATTTATTTAAAAAAAACTATGGATATACTGTGCTATTATAAATAAAACGCATAGCCGAATGATGCAATCTATTTTAGATCTACCCACTTTGATTATCAATTTATAAAAACGTTTTTTTATGTAAAATATATATTTTAAATGACTTAAAATAATGGAATATAGTTGTATAATTTTATTGCATAATAATCATAATAAACTCTTGTAACCTAAAGAGGTATGTGTTAGATTTTGTTTGATGTCTTTCTGTGTTTCGGGCCTGGTACTTATATGAAGTTCTTAAATCATCAAATTAGTTTTAAATTTTTCATATTTGAACGTAGATGAAGAAAAATATGGAGGTCTGGATATTTCAAGGGCTAATGATCTATCAAAGGCTGGTTTAGTGATCACTTCACACACGTGCAATATTAACAGTTCTACCAATATTGACAAAATACTTCTCAAACTTTTGGGAACTCCTACACATACCGTAAATCTCATGACGCTTTGTACCTAAGTTCACTGGAGCCATATGTTGTCGTCCAGAGTGGACGTATTCGCTGCGCAATGCTCCTATTTCCTATTTTGTTGTGTTTTCCTATTTTTTAAATACAAATTTTTAAATCACATTTTCATATGGTGTACGGAGTGCTTGGAAGTTTTTATCGTAAGGGAAGTGTTATTATCTATAACCTAACTATGAGTACCTATTTCAATGTTTAGTACATAAACCTAAAATAAAAATAGTTCTAATACTAAAGAATTAGTACATAAACTCTGATGATGACAAGCTTATGATTTTTACCAAATTGTTTTGTTCAGAAAATTGTGAATAAAATGTTGTGTGTATAATTTACTGTTTCGGCATTTATTTTGTGGAATGACATGTTGATTATTTTTTTATAGTTAAACACTTGTATAAATACTCAATGAATTTAATTTCTTTTAACTAAAACTAACAGATGTTTTCTTTTACAGATGAAAAGTAAAAAGTAAAAATTGAATAATGGTATTAGCTCGGTTTTAGGTCGTCTTACCTTAGGGGGTGTGTGCAGGTATTAGGGGAGGTCAGGTGGGAAGGGGTTGGTGGATGCCTGTTGCTAAAGCGGGTTGTTTGTACAGAAATTCTCCAAGAGAGAAGACATGCCAACAAACCAACTATCCAGGTGTCTTTAGCAACTGCGATTTGAGAATTATTTTATCCTTTTTAATATCATATGACATTCATTGTGGTAAAATTGAACAACATAAACTAACCTACTAATTTAACGATCACGCTGTTTCCCGAAGGGATAGGCAAGGAGAATGAAATGTCACACCACTTTTTATTTGCGAAAAATCATCGCCTTTTTTACATTTATGCATCATACTCGCCGATATCGACCTGAACAATTTCAAGTACATGAAATACTTGATCATGCCAAGATCATTCACTCGGTCTTCTTTTGCTCTTATTTCTAACTTCATTCACCTCATAAATTTACTATTTTTCCTTTACTTATTTATCCCACTTGTGCAAAGTATCTCATCACACCTTTTTTAATTTTATCGGTAATGCTTATCTCAATCTTGCATTCTCCCTTTTATCAACCACTATTCGAACATCTATCACACAAAGTTTTGCCGCACATTCATCTAAAGTATCGCATTTTGACTGCATTAAGTCTTCCTTATTCCTTCTTTAATAATAATAAAATAATAATATTTACAACATTTTAAGTGTGTCCAAATCGTTGTTCCAAAAACTGGAGTTTTCCAAAAACTCTATCCACAAAGCTGCTTAATCCATTATTGAATTTAGTCCTGTTTACATTGTCCGCCTCCGTAGTGTAATGGTCAGCATGCTCGGCTACCGTTCTGGAGGTCCCGAATTCGATTCCCAGGGGGGTTTAATAAATATAAGTGATTTTTTCACTCTAATATTTATTCAATATTACACTGGACTGGTACCTGAAGTGGAGGGCTGATCACCTTTCCTTCATGTGTAATCGATCGAGGTAACACTGCGTTTATAAGAAGCAGTGCCCTATGCACCATTAGAGTGTGGTAAGGGTTTTATATATTGTATATTATATTACATAAATAAACTGAAAAGTAATCTTCTACAAATGTTTTATGTTTATATTCAATTCATCATGTTTTCCACAGTGTAAATGCCTAATCAATTAATTTAATCTAAACATTTTGAACATAAAAGTAAGAAAAAAAAACATTTATTTTGCACCAAAGTATTAGATAAGATGGATTGTATACGATACATAACACAAATAACATTATCTTTACATAAATGAACGTGGGCTTTGGTAAACAAATTCACAAAAATATTTTGTTTACCTTAGAAGAAATACTGAAAGTGTGGGTTAACCTTTTAACCTTTCTACAGTTGGCTTGTTTCACATTATTTGTGACAGTTATCTAAAATCTTTTTTGTTAAGAATCTCCACCGAAAAGATCGTAAATCACATCTAAAAGGTTCAATAGTAATATATATCACAAGTTCACGACGCAGCACAGAAAATTATTTATGTACTCTGTATTTGCCTTTCTTAGTAATGTTAAGATATTCCAAGAAAATTTAGCAGTTTTCTTCCCTTTGTTTTCAGGTTTGTTATTTTTGACGATTGTTTTACATTTTGTTAACAAAAAATTGTTCGTTTTCCTGTTTTTGTCTAAAAAGACTGAAAGGGAATGATACAAAAATGACGAAATATAAAAATAAAACACTTGTTTTAGACCAGATTATAAAAATTGATGTTTTTTTTAAACTTTGTTTTCAGGTTTGATTCGTTATTTTTGTCGATTGTTTTACATTTTTTTAATGAAAAATTATACGTTTTCCTGTTTTTGTCTAAACAGCTGAAAGGGGATGATATGAACATGATGAAATATAAAAATTAAACACTTGTTTTAGACCAGATTATAAAAATTGATGTTTTTTTTACTGTAAAAAAAAACACTCGTTTTTTTACCACTTTTTTACCACCTGAAAATGGAAGCTATGCTTCCATTTTCAGGTCTAAATGTAAACTAAATGTTTTTAATTTATTTTTGTTTTTATTGTTAATTCATTTTAAAAAAAATAATAAAAAAGTAAGTCCTAATTAGAGGTAATCTAGACTTGTAAACAAGCATTTGGACACACTCAAAATGTTGAATATACAACGCTTTGTTCTCCCTCACAAGACAAGTTGCAAAATAAATATTAAATAAATACTAATATCATAGTTTCCAATTGAAAAATATTGAAACACATGTCGTTCACTCCTTTTAACAACGTCATATATCAAAAATCGACAATTTTTACTTGTGCACGTTTTCGGAATGCCCAGAAAATGTACTTTATCCCACCAAAAGTAGTATAGTTTTAACTTAATATTTAATAGATTTATATTATCCACTAACACTTCGTGATGGGATTGCATTTTAATATATTATAAGATTAAAACCAATATTTTTAGCTTTTCCGCTTTATTTTTATTTGACCAGCGACCGGGTTTCGTCGTTACCAACATCATCAGACTGGTGATGATGTCGGTAACGACGAAACCCGGTCGCTGGTCAAATAAAAATAAAGTGGAAAAGCTAAAAATATTGGTTTCAATCTAATAATATATTAAACTTAATATTTATCCGCTACAGGGCAGAAAATATTATTTTTGCATTTTGAAGAAAAGGTATTGTTTAATTATTTTTTTAAATAAACTTAATATTTTTCAAATCTAAAAAAACATATAGGTTTTATCTAAAAAGATCTATTGCACAGTAAAAAGTTTAAATAGTGGCTTGATATTTATTTTAAATACATTTTATTATATTTCTTTAAAAACGATCTCCTGAAAAATCTAGTTTTTTTTTATATATGTCGTTGTTGAAAGAAATGAGCGATATATTTTCTAAACTGGGATTTTTTCAATACTAAATAATAAACTTAAATTGAATACACGTAGCGACACGTTTCATTGAAATTTTCGTATAAAAGATTCGTCGACGAAAAAAAACACAATGTCTATAATAAAACGCTATGTCAGCCTGTCCAAACTAAAGAGATACCTATTCACTCTCGACAATCACCTAAGAATATCACCGAAAATGAAGCATCCTTTCGAATTTCGCGACGACGAAAATATTTTCGACAAGATCGCCATCTTTTAATTCGAAGTATTAACAAATGATATAGATATATAACGTTATAAAAGTAGAAAAAAACTACTTCCATAATTATTCACAATACATTTTGTGTGTTTAAAATTTTGTATACTAGTACTGGATTAAACAGCGCGAAGTATAGATAAATAACACAAAAATTTATGTATTAATTTTTAAATCAAACACATATTTTTAGAGTATACTTAGTTGTATTTTATTAACAAAAACATATTATTTTGACAGTTATTTCGCCTAGTTATGGCATTTTCAAACGAATGACATTTGTTTGAAAATGACATAACTAGGGGAAACAACTGTTACAATATTAATTTTTATGTGCTTTTGTTAATAAAATACATCTAAGTCGACTCAAAAAAACTGTTTGATTTAAAAATTAATAGATGAATTAAAATGGAGTTCCGCAAATTAAACGCCAAATCAATAAATAACACAAAAATTTCATAAAATGGCAGCACTGGATATTTTTAAAGTGACTAGAAACAGTTTAACAAAAAATAACAGCTCTACAGCTTTTTCCACATTTAACTGAATTAAAAAAAAAAAAAAAACATTTTGAATGTCAGTCTAGAGTCTGAAGAAGCATAATAAATTTTAAAAGGATACAGTCGACAATCAAACGATTTTCCATCAAAATAATGTAAAAAAGATGTTCGTATGGAGATAAAAGGATTAAATGCCAGGCTGATATGAGCATTATCGATAAAATTAAAAAGGTGTGTTTAGATAGTTTGGGCATGTGAATCGAATGAATGAAGATAGAATGGTAAAAAAATATGAGGCGAATTTTGTTGGTAATAGAATCAAAGGAAGACCGGGGAAAACATTATATTATCAAGTATTTAAAATACTTGAAAGTAGTTAGGTCAAGGGTCAAAATAATCGTCATACATGTATAAGGGAATGTATGAAAGTGGAAGAAATTAAGATTTACAACATTTTGAGTGTGTCCAAATACTTGTTGACAAAATCTGGATTATCTCCAATTACAGGGGATATTTTCATTTTATTTTCTGACATCTCATCAAAGATGAAGAAGAATTTAACATACTAATAAAGAGTTTCTTCTAATAAAAAATGCTGTTTATTAACAGCATTTTTTCATCTCACCAATAAATGTCTCTAGTGAAGTTTTAGTGAATCAAGAATAATGTTTCAAAATTGGTTCGTATATATAGAACTTCCAAGAATTTGAGAAGTGTGTCTGGCAATAATGGGTAAAATTGGTGAATGTTACACGTGTGTAAAGTGATCACTTAAACCAGCCTATGACGGTCGTCAGCCCCGTAAATGCCCAGACTTCCATATTCTTCTTCATCTTTGATGAGATGTCAAAAAATCATATGAAATGAAGATTGTTTCAAAAGACAGATTGGTATTGCGTTCTTTTTATCTGCCTACCCCTGCGAAAAAACGACGTGACAATTAGTTCGTTTGTTAGTTTGTTTTAAAAAGAAGTAAAGTAATTATTATATTCGCGTGTATTTATTGGAAATTATGTCGAAAATTCTGTATGCATTTGCATAATCTACAGCGTACTCCAATATGAGTCGGAATGAGTCCAATATGCGTCGGAATGTAATAAGTCCAAAATACAATATTTAGTAAGTCCGGATATTGTGTGCTTTGGGCATATTTACCTCTAAACTGTTTAGAGCCTATTATTTCCGCTTGAAAACGCATTGCAATCGGCAAAGCTATCAACCGAGGTACGACCGCTGATAAATATGGAATCGAATCGCATAATATGGACCGAGGTAAATGCATTTCAGGATTAATACCAATTAATTGCTTTTCAGCGATGGCTATGTTATTAAATACTACCCTCCGGTATTATTCAATATTAAACCTGTTTGACGTCTCTTTATCCGTAACTTTATGAATAATAAGCCTAACAGCAAAAGCTTTTTTTTTTGGGTCAAGGGATCTCGCATCCCTTATGTCACTGCGACCATATTAGGTTTATTTTGACTTCCCTCTGTATTACAGCTCACTGCCAAGACATACATAGTCATGTAACTCACGACCTGTCTTGGTGGTAGGAGTTTCACCTTCTCGGAGTCCAGTAGAGGTCTTCCAAGGATGTGACTTTGTTTGTGAGCGAGTGCGTCACAATTGTAAAGAATGTAGATTGGCGTTTCGTTATCCTCCATACAAAATACTGGGGAGTCATAAAGTGAGATTTTTGTCATGTGTTTCCTCAGTCTGCAGTGTCCTGTAAAAGTCTTGGTTAGGATCCTTATTTGTTTTTTGCTAAGCTTTAGAGCTTTTGTGGTGAATTCCGCGAGTACCCTGTGATCAGTTCCTTTGCGTGTTTCATCCTTGAGCTGTTGGACCAGATTTCTTGGCTCTTGTCCATGGCCCAGTTTTTCAGATTAAACTTGAGTGTCAGTCCGCATATTTGTTCGGGGCCCATTGGTGGCCTCTCAGCACCAGTTCTTGCAAGTTTATCGGTAGCCTCGTTGCCCATGACACCACAATGCCCGGGCACCTAAACCAGCCTTACCGCGTTTCTCTCGCCCAGGCGGTTAAGAGCAAAAGCTTCACTGGCAGTGCAGAATGCTCCTGGTACCAACCCTAATGTATGGAAGCGAACCATGGATTCGGCAAAAAAAAGTCGAAATGCGATCTCTCAGACGAATTAAATGTGAATGATGTTTGAATAGTGAAAAAAGAGAAGAATTCAAGGCAGAACATTATCGACAAAATAAGGAAAGGTGAATTAAGATGGTTTGGACACGTGGAACAAATGAGTGGAACAACACATCTTTTTTAATTTTATCGATTATTCTTATGTCAGTTTTGCATTCTTTCTATAGCTAAACATCTATCAAACATTGATTTTTCATTCGTTCAAAATCTTAAACTTTTAATATTTTGAATTGGCAGTCACTTATATTATTATAATATCTATCTACTTTTAATTTAAGTTTTACTTAAGTGCTTACAATCTTTTATGATAAGTATTTTGGTGCATTTTGCATCAATTATCGGTGTTTAAGAATGATGCAGAATGCATCGAAATACGTGTCACAATAGATTTTAAGAAATAGTGGTATTTACCAAGTAAAACCTAAATAAAAAATTAAATATAAATCATATTTTGTGTTGTTGTAAGTTTGAAAATAGTACAATGATAGTAACGTGTAGTACTGTTTGAATGGTAGTGTATTCATTATCCTGACGAAGAGATGAGTACGTCTCAATACTGGTAAATTAAAATCTTGGTGAGTGGTTATTTTTAAATATTTTTCAGATATTGTTACAATGGTTGACTACAAAGTTAATCCTTTAAATATTTTATATTTAAGGTTTACCTTTTAAATACCACCCTGCCTTAAAACATATCTAGACATCATAGATTTTAAAACATATGGTGTTTGAAGATGATGCGAAACGCATCAAAACACGAGTCAATAGATTTTAAGAACTAGTGGTATTTACTTAGTAAAACCCTAATTAAAAATGATTAGATTTTACCACAAAGTGACTGCCAAATCAATTAATGAAACCTTTGAACAATAATAATTAGATTATATAATATTTTTAATGCTGTCTGAAGTTTTGTTATTCATAAGAATTCTTTGAAAACAAACGTACATAAATAACTTCAAAGAGCCATAGATTTATCAAATAATGTATTTTCATTTTAATACCTTAATACATTTTCTTTATACAGACACATTTTGGCTGGAATGTTTTCTCACCACATAAATCTCTAATATTCCGCATTCCACAGGGATGGGGTGTATTGAAGGGGTAGTTCAGGAAATTGTGGATACACGTGTTATAAGCAACCAATATTATTGGATATTTTACTCAAAAGGATTGAATTCACCACCCCACATTTTAAAACGTCTTATTTAGTGCGAGATGTCTCTGTCGGTATAATAAATTATCGAGCTTTTTTGCTAGGCACTTATGGTGCGTAGGGTACAAATTGATGCAATGTCAAGTTCATTGTTAATTATTTATAGGAACGGTTATAAATCCTGCGCTTCCTTAACCCTTTCGATACCGTAGAGACATATTGTCCCAGAGAATTTCTAATAATTACTAAAATAATTTAAATGATTGCAAATGCATTAGGATCTGGAATTTTATTACTAGGCTTTAGTCATAGGCTTAATAAATAAGAAATGTTGAATTACAATGACATTTTTCTTTATTTTATTTATTGTTTCGGCATTAAATTTGTGGTAAGACATGTTACAATGATTAAAGAAAACAATTTCATGTTGTTTATATGATAATTCATAATTTGGTCTTGTAAGTAATTATTTTTCGGAATTTGCAAATCACATAATAGATACTAATCACTCATTTCACTCTCATAAATTAAAACTATTACACCTTGTTCCATATAAAGGCCAAATTATGAATTATCTTGAAAATTTAGAAATCCAAAAAACCTTAATTCTAACAATAATTTATTAAATAATATATTGTTTTAAAAATTCTTCAACTTTGCTTTCCATTTTTCTTTTGTTTTCAAACTTCGCCCCTTGACTAACCCCCTCCCCCTAACTTTCCCCTCTCCTTATTTATAGAACAATTTTATATTTTATATTTTAGTTACTATACAGACCTGAATGATGGAAGTTTAACTTCTGAAACATGTAGTCAATAATAAAACTCAAGTGGTAAAAAACAAGTGTTTTCTTTAATCATTGTAACATGTTTTTCTTTAATTTAATTTTATTTTAGTTCAACATATATTTTATATGCTCTACTATTTTACTATCATAAAATACTGTTGGGACACATTCGAGCCACATACCAATACTATTAAGACAATATGTCGCAATTATTATTTTGCAGTAAGCAATAAATAAAATGATCATTTATAAATATATTTATTTTTCCCGTCAAACTAATTTAGCAATATATACTTTGAACTAACTAACTAACTAAGCATCACGCCACTTCCCCGCAGAGGTAGGCAGAGAGAATCGAATGCCACACGACTCTGTATTTGCAAACATTCCTCGCCTCTCTACACTCATGCATCTCGTCATACATACCCGACGATTATTATGACTCCTCACCCGGCCGCTTTCAAGTATTTGACATACCTGATTGTGTATTACATGAATTTTTAGAATAAAAAATCGTATTGAAAGGGTTAAGCGCAGGTTTGACATCCTATTGTCTAGGGCAATATTATATAAATATTATTGTGAAACAAACTCTTATATTTAAACATTTTTGACATATCAATAAAGATGAAAAATAATATGGTCACTCAAAATTTTGTAAATAAAAGAAATAGTCAAACTATAAGCTGCATTAAATAGAAAAACATGTTTTCAGGCGTTTCTAGATATGTTAAACAATTCAGTTCTCTGCTTCAAAACAGCTTTCCCAATCCAATCGCAGATGGTGCCAGTACACACATGTACTGTGTCATGAGATTAATGATATATGTAGGAGTTCCAAAAAAATGAGCAGTGTGGTTTGTTAATCATGGGTAGAAAAGTGAATGTTGCACGTGTGTAAAGTGATCACTAAATCCGTCTATGACAGGTCATAAACCCTGTAAATAAATACTTAGACATATAATTTCTCACTTTTGTTGAAATGTCGAAAATGTTGAAATAACTCCTACGCCTAGAAAACCCAGATTTTTAGTATGAGGACACACTTAAAATGTTTCGAACTCATATTTATTTTGACCCTTCTAATAATCGAACCAAGGACCTCCAGCATGGTTCAGCATAGGCAAAGCCAAATGCGCTATCCACTCTACTACGAAGGCGGACAAAAAAATTCAGAGTATTTTATGAGTTATTTTTTTTATTTTATTAGTATATTATGAGTATTTTAATATTTTTATGTTTTAGAATTTAATAAACCCTGATGATGACAAGGTTCTTGTTGAAACCGGTCGGTTAAAGTGTACTTATTATAAAAAAGTGGTTAAAATAAAGTTGATTAATTTTATAAAGCTTATAAAGTATCCGCGGAAAACATTCAAGAAAAAAATTTTTGCCTGGATATTTAAAAAAAGAATAAATGAAACAATAGGACAACAATAGGTTGTTTAAAAAAAATTGCAGTGTTTACAAAACAACAATATAAGAATAAAACCAAGATGGGAAAAGTGAATTGCTCAAAAGAACAAAGGCAGTTTCAGGATCGTTCACAGGAATAAACAGGATATTGTATGGAAATTTTACAAATATGTATTCAACTTGTGTCCTGAAGGAATGCGAAAAACTCTCAGGGACTTTGATACTGCCTTTGCAAGTGTGTGATTGTAAACATTATGAAAAAAAGTACATGGGTAAAATAATTTAATTTTTTTAAAGGGTATTGCAATTATAATTTACCTTACTTATTATGTACAAGGCTTATAGATCATTTAGTGGAATTTTGTTTCTTCAAGCTAATTCAATATGTTTTTATTTGAATCTGTGTTGGGAACAGGAGGGATAATCTAGTGTGGGCCAATCAGGAACTTGCGTATTTTATACAAATGATACACAAATACAAAGATAAAAGCATAATATAATGACTACGTACTACTTCGAGTTGAAAAAAAAACTTGGTCTTGATTTAAAAAAATAACAAATTGTTAACGACTTTGTACAGAAAACCAGATAACAAATCACATTTGAGTGTTTGTGTAAATATATTACACACAAATGACACAAAAACACGTAAATATAACATAGAAACTAACTCGTAAGTATAATAAAGAAACTGTCTACTTCTTTGAGTAATAAAGTAAATAAAAAAAATAAACAAATTAAGAAAGTACTTTGTACAGAAAACCAGATTACAAAATCGTGTTTGAGTGAATTGTGTAATTCAACTGGTTGTATACGAATGACACAAATAAGTAAATAGAAACTGTCTACTTCTTTGAGTTGTAATGTAAATTTGGTATAGTTAAAAAAAATTGTGTTTTGTGTAAACCTGTTGTATGGTAATAGAATGATTTTTAAATACGTAAATTAGAGTACAATATATAAACTGTCTATTTCTTCCGGTTGTAAAGTAAACTTCTTCAAACCCTCATCCGCACCCGATGGTGCATAGGGCACTGCATCACATAAACGCAGTGTCAACTTGATCGTTGACACATGAAAGAAAGGTGATCACCTCTCCACTTCAGGTACCAGTCCAGAGGAATATTGAATAAATATAAAAGTGAAAAAATCACTAATTTTTATTCGATCCCCCCTCAGAATCGAACCCGAGACCTCCAGCACGGTAGCTAAACGTGCTAACCATTACACCACGGAGGCGGACATAAGTAAACTTAGACTTGTTTAAAAAAAAACAAATTGATAAAGTACTTTGTACAGAAAACCAGATTACAAAATCGCGTTTGAGTGTATTGTGTAATTTGACCTGCTATGTACCAAAGACACATATAGACGTAAATAATAAGTGTGATGTAGAAAATGTCTACATCGTCGAGTTGCAAAGCAAATTTGGTCTAGAGTCTAGATTGATCGTATTCGAAAAAGGTTGTATGTTTAGTACGCAAGGATGAGTGTGTATTATATATTTTGTAGCGCCTTGCTATCGAACCTGTAAATATTTGTCAATTTAGGCAAGTGCTAAAATACAACGAAGAAAAAAAGACATCCTTGGAACGAATTATATATAGTAATATTTTGGGGGAAACAGAAAAATATTTTTTATTTTAATGTTTTTATTTTTCTGTAATAATTTTTTCTTGATTAAATGAATTCATACACTTTTTTGATATTTAAACATATCGCTCACTCCTTTCAATAACGTCAAATATCAAAAAACTTGATTATTCAGGAAATAGTTTTTAAAGTTAAAGAATACAAAAAAATATATTTGAAATAAATATCAATCCCCTTATTGAACTATTTAATGTGCAACAGATCTTTTTAGGTAAAACCTGAATGTTATTTCTCCATTTGAAAAATATTTAGTATATTTAAAAAAAAAAATAAACAATACCTTTTCTTCTAAATGCAAAAACAACACTTTCTGCCCTGTAGCGGGTAAATATTATTTTTTGACATTTCATCAAAGATGAAGAAGAATATGGAAGTCTGGGCATTTACGGGGCTTACGACCGTCATAGGCTGGTTTAAGTGATCACTTTACACACGTGTAACATTCACCAATTCTACCCATTATTGACAACCACACTACTCAAATTCTTGGAAGTTCTATATATATGAACCAATTTAGAAACTTTGTTCTTGAATCACTAGAACTTCACTAGAGACATCTACTGGTGAGATGTAAAGAAGCTTTTTTATCAAGCAGAAACTCTTATATTAGTATGTGAGATCCAAATCCCGGATTATAATCACACACATGAGAAACGCCAGAAAATACCATTTTCATTTTTATTATTAAGCTTATAATTTGACCAGATAATTTATTTACAACATTTTGAGTGTGTCCAAATACTTGTTCACAAAATCTGGATTATCTCCAATTACAGGAGTTATTTTCATATTATTTTTTGACATTTCATCAAAGATGAAGAAGAATATGGAAGTCTGGGCATTTACGGGGCTTACGACCGAACGGTCGTAAGCCCCGTAAATGCCCAGACTTCCATATTCTTCTTCATCTTTGATGAAATGTCAAAAAATAATATGAAAATAACTCCTGTAATTGGAGATAATCCAGATTTTGTGAACAAGTATTTGAACACACTCAAAATGTTGTAGGTAAATATTAAGCTAAAATATGCCGCTCTTGCTGGGATATAGTATATTTTCTGGGCATTCCAAAAACATGCACTACTGAAAATTTATGATTTTTGATATATGACGTTGTTGAAAGGAGTGAGCGATATATGAAAAAAATAACAAGTTTGAGCATTTACATGGCTTACGACCATTATAGGCTTGGTTAACTGATCACTTTACACACGTGTAACATTCACGAATTCTACCCATGATTGACAACCACACTACTTAAATTTTTGGAACTTCTAGATACGTTAATCAAACTCTTAACACAGTTTGTGCGAGTTCACAAAAGTTATCTATGTTGGAATGATGAAAGCTTTTATTAAGAAGAGACTGTTTCCATATGTATGTGAGGTCAGAATCCTAGATTATATTCGCACACTTGAGAAACGCTTGAAAAGATGATTTAATATTTTTATTATTTAAGCTTATAATTTGACAGGTTAATTTATCTGCAACATTTTTAATGTGTGTCTTAATACTTGTTTACACTGTAAACCAGTATTTGGACACACTTCAAATGTTGTAGAACAAACAAAATATAATGCTGTTCACAAAACCTGTCTTCTTTAAAAATCCTTGGGACAAAATGCGAATTCGTTATTGCCAATTCGTTCATCCTTCGTCTTTCCCAGATTCGCTAGAATACAAACATGTTGTTTATCTATCACTTCAGAACTACTTATAGGATACTTAAAGTATCAATATGTGTGGAAAACGTGTTTTAATTTTATTTGAGATCTTGGATCATAATCTTTGGTTGGAATTTATTTTTGATACAATTAATGAAAAACAAAATGTAAATAGCATCAAAGAGTATTTCACCAAACGATAATTGAAAACATTAAGGCCATACTCGCAATCACAGAATTTAGTCAGCGTTTGGCAAGCTTAAGTGCCGCACGTTATTTGACGCCCGATTTTCTTTTTAAAGAATATTCAATACATTGGATTTTTTGTTGTTGTTTTTTTTAGAATGTAAATTGAAAAATATACTTTAATTATTTTTTTACCATTCAATAACTCTTTATTTTTCTAAATCTATTTTTTTTTCAATACAAAAACGATGTTTCAAGGTAAAAATAGTTACATGGGTTCCAAGAAAGTTAAGTTCATATTAGTTTGCTAAATAGGGCTTTAAATGATTTTAGAAATCCTTGTTTCAAATAATGAACTCTGATAATGTTTTATTGATAAAGTTAATAAAACAATGATTAAGGAAACACTAAATTTAAAAAAAATATATATATTGGCCAAACTGCGAGAAATTTAAAGATTAGAATTAAAGAACATCATAGCGGTCGTGTTAGTAATTATTTTTCGGAATTTGCAAATCACATAATAGATACTAATCACTCATTTCACTCTCATAAATTAAAATTATTACACTTTGTTCCATATAAAGGCCAAATTATGAATTATCTTGAAAATTTAGAAATCCAAAAAAACCTAAATTCTAATAGTATTTTATTAAATAATATATTGTTTCAAAATACTTCACCTTTGCTTTCCATTTTTCCTTTGTTTTCAAACTCCGCCCCTTGACTAACCTCTTCCCCTTACTTTCCCCTCTCCTTATTTATAGAACAATTTTATATTTTATATTTTAGTTATTATACAGACTTGAATGATGGAAGTTTAACTTCTGAAACATGTAGTCTATAATAAAACTCAAGTGGTAAAAAACAAGTGTTTTCTTTAATCATTTTAACATGTCTTACCACAAAGTTAACAATAACAATAAATAAAATTTTAAACCACTTGAGTTTATTAATGACTACTACTTTCGGAAACTAAACTTCCATCGTCAGGTCTGAATAATAACTGAATAAAAACAAGTGTTTCCTTTATCATTGTCACATGTCTTACCACAAAGTAAATGCCGAAACAATAAATAAAAGTAAATAAAATATTTAAAACTTCTACTACAAATTTTGTTTTTTTAATAAAAAATAAAATATTTAAATGTTACTTGTAAATAATTTATTATTGAAAACGATTTTCACAAAAACCTTTGCTTGAAAATTTTCAGCATATATCGGGTTCAATCAAATTTGTTATTCATTTGCCTACATAAATTTTAATTAAAAATCTTTACAAATATGTTGAACATTTAAACCATGTCAATAACATTTACTGCAAATTGAAATGTTACGTTAATATAAATCTATAAGGTAAGTTCCAATAAATTGATATTCCAGTAAACTGATACTCACAAAATACTACATTTCATGAATTTTCGTGACAGCACTGACAACCTGCGAATGTTATAGCCAAAACAGTAAAATGAGAATCGAATTTATTTGATTTAATTTAATTATAGAGCTAAATTATATATTATTAAATGAATGCAGCTTGGATTGATAGAATATTTAATTCTAAAGTTAATCTCTTTGGTGCTATGGGATATAGCAATATATATTGGAAGGGACAAGGTAGAAAGTGAATTAATTAAAGTCCAGGTGTAATTTTCTTATTGAAAAACCTTTAAACTGTAAATTATTTTTGTATCTCCTGTATGTTATGTTTATAATCTAATAATTAAAAAAAAAATATATATAAAAATTGTATTAACATGCTAGAATTCGGCTCAACACAGGCCATGCCCAAAGAGCCGTAACACATATAATAAATGTATATATGAAATGAATACGTATATTTGAATGTATCTATTTATTACGAAAAAAAATAATAAAAAAAAATAAATAAAATATTTGACAGTTGTTTTTTTCATTGATTGATTCGGCAGTCACATTGCGGTAATATCGATCAATTTTTAATTTAAGCTTTACTTGGTAAATACCACTATTAGTAAAAATCGATATTTGATATTTAACACTTAAATTAAAAATGAATATTTATTCTGTACCTCAAGCTGAGGGCTGATCACCTTTCCTTCATGTGTTAACGATTAAGATAACACTGCGTTTATAAAATGCAGTACCCAATGCACTTTCAGGTGTGGACAGGGATTGGAAGAAGAAAGAAAAAAATAATAGTTTTATTTACAAAATGTAAAATGACAGTCAAGTCCTTACTATGAAATTGAAAAAATAGATTTATATTATCCACTGACACTTCGTGATGGAATTCCATTTTTAATATATTATTAGATTAAAACCAATATTTTTAGCTTTTCCACTTTATTTTTATTTGATGACCAGTCTGATGATGTAGATAACGACAAAACTCGGTCACTGGTCAAATAAAAATAAACTGGAAAAGCTAAAAATATTGGTTTTAATCTGATAATATATTAAATTGAAAAAACAATTCATGAATTCTTTCAGCGTCAGTTTAAACGTAATAATTTTCATTCATTTAAATTTTACTTTATGATTACCACTTTGAAAATGCTTACATACCTTCCAATTATTCCGACTCCTGACGTGATAATTTTCAAATTTTAAAAATACTTTATCATGTCAAGATTTCTTCTGCATTTCTGTACTTTTATTACCAATAATATTTGCCTTGTAAATTTAATTTAATGCTATTTCTTCACTCATTCGATCAAATGCCAAACCATCTCAACATACCTTTCTTAGTAAAATAAATGTTAGTTATATAGCTTATTTTTAATTATATTTAAGATAGACTAAGTTGACTAAGATTGAAAGTATTCATAAACTTTTCACTAAGTTGACTAATAGATTAAGATAGATTACGTAGACTGAATGCAGTCGAAATGCAATCTCTCAGAAGAATGCGTGACAAAACGATGTATGATAGATATTCGAATACTGAAATAAGGAAGGAATGCAAAGCTGAGATAAGCATTATCGATAAAATTAAGAAAGGTGTGTTGATATGGTTTGGACATGTAAAACGAATGGGTGAGGAAATAACGGTAGAACTTATTTATGAGGCGAATGTAAATGGAAAAAGGAGCAGAGGAAGACCGAGAAAAACTTCAGGTATGCCAAATACTTGAAAGCGGTCAGGTTAGGAGTCAAAACAATCGGCGGGTATGTATGAGGAGATGCATGAACGTGGAAGAGGCGAAGAATGTTTACAAAAACTGAGTGGTGTAGCGTTCTTTTCTCTATACCTACCCCTGCGGGGAAGTGGCGTGGTGGCTAGTTAGTTATTTACTTCCAACGTGAAAAGCTTTCCTCTTTACTTAAGCTTAGAAAAATTACCGCGGATATAAAAATGTTCATTCGAATCCCACACCAGGCACTTCTTTTTGCAAATAATTTATAAATACTTGCAATCGCGAAATGCAAATAAAATAAAATTGCATCCTGGGTTTCGCGGAGATTTTTATTTACTTCTAGATTGGAGAGGGGAGGCGTAATATAAACGGGTGGATCGACTAGGATAGCAGGAATGAAACAGGATGAAGGTGTATGTAGAGCAGTAAGATACAAGAAGTAAAGTTTAGGACAGTGGTGGGTAGGACCCGGTCTGCGGGCTCAATCTATCTAGTTATAATAATAATAAAACCCTTATCCGCACCCCAATGGTGCATAGGGCACTGTGTCTTATAAACGCAGTGTTATCATGATCGTTTTACACATGAAGGAAAGGTGATCAGCCCTCCGCTTCAGGTACCAGTCCATGGTAATATTGAATAAACATTACAGTGAAAAAATCACTTATATTTATTTTACCCCCCTTGGGAATCGAGCCCGGGACCTCCAGAACGGTAGCCGAGCGTGCTGACCATTACACTACGGAGGCGGACGAAATCTATTTAGTGTGGAACAAAATAAAGATTAAATTTAGTTAAAAAAAAAACATCAATTGATTCGGCAATAATATTGTACCATTTTTTTTAATTAATAAAAAATATATATTTATGTTTTTATTATAATCAAAACTACTTAATTTTATACTATTTCTTTGAGCCTAAGGGTCTCATTATTAAAAATAGGTATCAAATTGTGACAGAGTGGTTTCGAACCGAGAAACTTCGACTCAAGAGTTCGCCACACTTACCACGGGACCACAACTTCTAACTCTTTCAAAAATCTTTTGTGACACGTGTTTTGATGCATTCCGCATGATACTCGTACTGTATTTGAAAATGTTGCAAAATGCGTCGAAACACGTGTCGCAATAGAGAAAAAGTGGTATTTACTAAGTAAAATTTAAAGTAATAAAACATGTGGTGTTCAAATTAAAACATTTTTCATAATATTTAGGGTTTTTTTTTCAAATTTGAGAAAAGTGAAAAGGATATACTTCAAGAAGAAAATAAACTATTTGTTTTAAATTTGAGAAACATGATAAAGATTTAATATAAATGTCAAGAAAAAAAGGAATTATGAGAACATAACATAACAGTATTAATTAATATTAGTTAATATTATTATCAAACGCATTTTTTCAAGAGTTTTTTATAAGTTTAAGAAATAATTCAT